>NW_028262347.1:64722500-64875058 GCF_047370975.1 Nipponia nippon
CAGATCTTTTAAATATGGATGGCTCAGAACTCCTCTGTGGTTTTGCTTCGCTCAGTGCAACATCAGGAGCTGCTACACGTCAAGAAGAAAGTGATGGCTTCCTGGTCCCATGCAGGACCATTCAGTATATCACCTGGAAGCATCTGACGTACCCAAGAGATGATGGATCACTGTCACGGAGTTCAGCTTCACCGTGTCTCCAGCAGCCCCCCGGGCTGGCCTGTGCAGGGACTGGTGCTTGCCATGGGAAGCCAGCAATGTTGTCTCTGCTGAGAGGTCTCCCTACTCACAAGGGGAGGGCTGCATGACCATTTCTGGCCCTGACTGTGCCATGTTGTGGTAACTGGGTCACGTAAAATGGCCAGACTCTAGAAATGAATGCTGTAATTGAAAAATGATTTTCTTGAGCTATTTAAACCTTTCTCAGAAAATAATGGGCAAAAATCTATGAGAACAATCTGCTCCAGAATTATCCATCACTCACTGTGAGATTCAAACTTAATTTGATTGTTATTATTGTATGTATTTTTATTGTTCTCTGTTTGCTTAATGAATGTTGCAGTTGTAGTAATAAGATTATTGGTAATATGAAACAGATTTGCAGAATGATGAGAAGATAATAAGATGATACCTTGAGGGTGATTTCTGTTTAAGACAGAGTAACTATGTCATGGAGTAAATAAACTTGGTGAGGGAAGATATCAATGGCTATTAACCTAAGATATAATTATTCCCAAATTACCGGGATACACATTTCATTACGGTGAAATACCTGGTGAGCGATGCTTGGTCCAGGCTCTCCCATCCACTTGTGAGGCTGTGGGACAGAGCCTTGCCCAGGGTGTGGGCAGGCGAGCAGCTGTGGTTCCCCACAGCCCAGGATGCGGTGGTGGAGGTAGGACTCAGCACCCACACCTGAGATGACCCAACGTATTTACAGGAGTCCAGTAAAACTGGCAGCGGGACTCCCGTAAATACGTTGGGTCATGAACTGTGCGGTTCTGACAAGTCCAAGTGAACAAATTGTGCCTGGCTTTCAAGAGCTCTGCCTTCCATCTTGTCCAGCTCCCATGACCCGTGTGTAACAGCAACAAAAGCCTGACAGCACAGCGGTGACAGGGATGCTTGGCTATCAAAGCTGTGGTCTTAAGACCACCTCTTCCTTTCTAAATCGATGCTTAGCGACATTTCAGGATCAGCATTAGTGCAAGGCATCTGCTGCTGCTGCTTGGATCTGCGACACTGCCTTGGGCAAAGCAGTAGTCCTGCCATGAACCCGCAGATCCTGCAGCTGCCCACCTCTCCTGGACAAAACAGACCCATTGCCCCCTTCCTCCCTCCTTCCTTGGACTTGGAGATGACCACGTAACTAATCGTGTGCTGGAGGTGATAATCTCAGGTGAATACACCGCTGGTTGTGTGCCACCGTTTTCTTAAAGTGATGGCAACTAGCATCTATACACACACAGCTCTCCAGCTTGCCCTCTGTCATCCAAATGAACCACCTAAATTGCCTGCATATTCAGTATACATGGTGAGTTTTACCAGCTTCCTCAGTGCCTCTAATGGTCTGTGGAGTATTTTCCTGGCTCTTTGCTTCGATTTTTCAGTCCCTGAAGGACCATGACACATCCATTTTGATCCTAACTAATGTGAGTTTCTACATAATTTTTAACAGTAATTCTGCTAATAATAACGTTACTTATTTTCTCCATGGTCTCACTCTCAGCTCTATCTCTGGCAATCACAGTCTGACTTTCATCCAAAGTGACAGAGATATTTGGTTAGTTGTTTTTCGAGGTCAGATCATTAAACACAAAATCTAATTCTGAGCTGCACCTACTGCATTTACACACAGGTAGCTGGGAGTGGGTCTGGGCCCCCAAAATGCCTGCCAGCTGTGCATTTAACTGCAGTCATTCCCAGGAGGAACTGGCTTGACCACCCCAGTGAGTGCGACATGGTCAATTTCAGCAAACGCTGTCTTCCGTGAATTAAAGCCAAAATCTCTTTATTTACTAGAACACACCGATAGCCTGTCTCATTGGCATCTGTGGGACAGAAGTCGTTGTTTCGCAGCTTTGAGCATAGCTTTGCAGCACCACTAATAGTGTCCTTGGAGAAATAAGTGCGTAACTTAACTAACTCTTGTGCTGTGAGCCATTGGAATAGAGTCCCCTGATCAACCCCTTCAGTTTCTCAGCCTCTGTAGTATCGACATTGCATGTCCATTAAACGCTACCATGCAGCAGTGCTCCAGGTGGTTGCTGCAAGCAGCTAGGTTAGGGGCAAATGTCTCTACGTTACTGACATTCCCAATGTATTTTTACGCATTTTTCTTGTCTATGTGGACAAACCCTCCTCTGTCATCTCACCCATGACCTACTCATTCGAATTTTTATGTTAATGTCATTTATTCACACATTATTTGCATTACCTAGAACTTTCTGTTTTGTTTGCTTAGCTTTGTCCTGGCAGTTTTGGCACCAGAAGATACTACCCTTTGTCCCTACAGAAAGGAATGTGGCGGTACCTGTTCTAACGTCCTCAGGCCAATGACCCTGTTAAGATCCCCTCTTTGCCTCTGATTTAAGGGTAAGTTTCCTAAAGACAAGAATTGCAGGGAGGAGGCAGTAGCATGAGGCTAAGGGAGGGAGACTCTTACAGGTTGCTCTGTATTCGGTTGAGATCTTTCCTTGGTCACTATTACAAATTATGCCTTTTCCAAAGTATTTCCCATTTATTTTCCAGTTTTGTTCACATACTGCTTTGTGCTTAATAAGCTTAACACTGTCCATTCTGTTTTCCATATTTACTTTCTGCTATGTGTGACTCTCCTGCGAGCAGCTTCTAAAAGTATTTCTGGCAACACATTTGCTCCTGTATAGCAGTTAAAAAATAAATGTCCTATTTAATTCCAGTCAGCCCATTTAATCTTTGGCTGCTGCATTGTGCATTTTTGCTATATAATTTTCATCTAAGCAAGTGGTGCTGTCCTGGTGGTGCATCCTGTATAATCCTTCTGTTGGTGTTCACATGTTTTTGTAAAGCGATGTAATTCCTAATGCTCCTTGCATCTTCCATCAAACAGTGGACATTATTCCAACTTATGTTACCTGCTACAGCGTGTATAAATCCATAAACTGTTTTACATGTTTGACGCCTCGAGTCTCCTCTTTTCTATGACTTGGGATTCTCCCTGTATCTGTAACGTCAGAGCCCTGTCCGTCCTCTCTGCAAGATTCACTCTGAACCAAGTGATTTCTGTCTCTTGGCAAAGCTTATCTTCTCTGTTAATTCTTAATTGTAAATCTCCCGTTAGCTGTTTAACTGCTTCATTCTTTCACTCATGGTATTTTCTTAATTTACTTTACTCCAGGTACCTTATGGCATTCAGTACTTAAATTACTTTTCCCATCTGTTCTTAGAAACGGAAAGCACGAAAACAAAGCAAGAAAACATGTCATATAAACAGAGTCAATAACGTTGGTGCATTTGGAGAGCACAGCTAACGAGCAGTGGCTATTAACTGTGGCTCAAACAACTTTCATGTAATGTAAAATACAAGGCTGTTCTAATTGAGCCTAGTCAAGTTCCAGAGTCTTACACTGCCCTCAACATCATCTTATCGTGGATCCTTAAAGCAGCATATTAAGTGAAAAGAATGTCCAAACAGCACGAAAAGCAAAGCCAGCCTTTGAACTGACATCAGATCATGATGTGATATAAATTCAAAGAAACTACACTGTATGCAGCGAAAGAAGCTACATGGAATTCAAAAGCAATGCCTGTGTCATAATTCGTGCATCAGTTAATAACACAAGAATAAACCCAATGATTTTTAAAACCATACCACTTAGTAACTTTCTGGAAGATAAATGCAATGTCAAACTGTACAAAAGCCAAACTTGCCACACAGCTTGTTGAAATACATTTGCCGAAAATGCTACAGAGTTTATACAGAAAACATGTTTGGAGGAACTCTCAAATGTCTTCCAAAACCTAAGGAAACAGTATACACAACAGGATCTGTAATTCCAGCAAGTTCTTCTCATGGGAAGAATAAAAAGATGACCCTTGAAACAGCTGAAAGCTGGGAGACAATGAAAAAGCAGAATATCAGATTTCATTCTAATTTAACTAAAAAATAAAATATCAAAGTACAGTTATGCCTTCACCAACACCTGAAAACATTAAGACCTTTCTTTCACAGACTGATGAAATGGCCACTAACAATTCATAAGCAAAGGTCATTGTCAGTATTAGATGTGGGATAAATCTTTTGGCAGGGATTGAACCAGACCAATTTATAGTAACTCAGCAGGATTATACTTTTCCTAAGTGGCCATATTTTGTGTTCCAGAATCCAAGTCAATTAATCTTCCACCTTCTACAGAGGCAAAGATATTTTGCTGGTGAAGAGGAATGGGAGTGGTTTGTCATTACAGTGATGGATTTTTTCAGCCCGCCTCTGCCTGCGACTGATTCTGTTGTTTCCCCAACTCCACCTAAGGACAAGGATAAAACAACTTGTCGTCACAGAGCAGTGCCATTGACTTTGAAAGAAGTGAAACTTTGAGCAAACACAGTAATGTGCTGGGTATGCGATCTAAGATGTCAGCCAGATGTGTTCAGTGGGCCATGGTGATGCACACAATTGAATCAAAACAAAATGAAACTGGAAGCATTTAATAGGACACCAACTGGGAATCTCTCTTTTCTCCAAACTGTGGCTGTTGCTCTTTGATTACAATTGCCCAAGGCCCCACTCCATCTGGTCCATAGATTAGGATGTCACTGCCTCAGTGAAAAATGAATCATTGCTACAGATGTATTAGTAGCTTTCAGGAGCTCTTCTGAATATAAGATCATCTGGCTGTAGGATACAACCAGGATGGTATATGGCAGCGGCTGGATTTTCAGGTAGGTGATATCTTAATGTAAACATGGGTAAGTAGTATGTAACATCACATTTCTGGACACACTGAAATCAAGAAACAGTATAAAAAGAATATTAATTTCCTACCCTCTCTCTCATCCAGCTGTACAACAGGGATAAATGGAGATAATATGAATTGACTTTTTTTTTTTTTTTAAATTAAAAAATGAGCATTAATCTCTGCCAGAAGCAAAATGCCTGAGTGGAGATTCTCACAGTTTAAATCACCAACTCAGGTTCTGTCTGCAGAAGTGAAAATACTTGCTTGCAGATGTCAGCCCAGGAGAGGTTAGGTGTTACCAGCATGCTGGACGATGCCTACCTCCCTTCCAAACAGATGTTGCTTAAGAGAGGCATGCACATCCCGTGAGCATGTCTGCACTGTGCATTTGGTCTCTCTCCTTCTCCCAGCCGCCCTGTATCATACTGCTTTCTATGCAGAGTCCCTTAATATGTAGCAGCACCATAGCAACAGCATCAGCTCAGAGATGAGTGACCTTGGCCCAGCTCAGCAGGACTTTCTTAAGGGTAGGAACCTGTACCAGTAACGAAACTGATGTCCTCAGTGTAGCTCTCGCTGAGCCCTTCGCTGAAAAGCAGAGTGTAGAGTGGGTAGTATTAGCACAGGAGCTGCTACAGGTTTTTCTGTGCAGGGGTTTGTGCTGCTGGGTGAATGGATAGATCTCAGTCCCAGAGGACTGTCCCTGTTCCTTCACTCGGAGCAGACCCAGAGGAGAGGAGCGACTTAATATCTCTGCTGGGAGCGACTTAATATCTCTGGCCAGCTCTAAGACCACAAGCTTAGAGAAATTTTTGTCTGACACCCTGCGACATTTAAAGCTTAGGGTCCATTGCTGACCCCCCCTAATGCCTCAGTGGCACCTGCATTTACTGAATCCAAATAGGTTGGGAGTGAGTGCAGAGCCTTCTGAAATGTGTCTCTGCTAAAGGAACAAGTTCCCGACAAGATGGACACAGAGCAATTTAATGGGTTTCTGCTACTGTTTCTGTTCAAAAGCTGTGAATATCTCTATTCATTCCCTTGGAAAATAGGTTAATAAACTCTGAGAATCGGGGAATATTTCTGTGTAATAGCTCGGTTGTGGGAAGAGGGGGCAGGGCATAAAGCTGGTGTTTTTTGCTGTAGAAATATGCTAGGCACAGTCCTGAATTTCTTTCTAGGGAGGGTGAAGCTCACGTCGTATTCTGCTTACACAAGAGCCAAGGAAGAGAGTGGAGGGGAAGGAAGAGATTATTCTCATGCAGAGTTTCTCTGAGTTACCCAACCAAAAACCCTGCCAGCGTGATTCAGATCTTTCTCCAAGCCAGTGGAGCAGGCACTGACTGCAGACATGACAACCCTGGGGACTCGCACCTCCAGACAGAGCTGGAAATGAGGGCAAGAGAATCCATCATGAACTTTCTGTGCTCTCACAGGCAGGAACTTTCTCTGATTAGCTTCAGTGGCCGCAGCACTCCCCTCTCTTACACAGGACGGTGGCCAAGGAATGGAGAGGGACCTGGGACATGGGGTGGAAGAACAGCTTCAGGCCCTGGACACAAAACCTGGAGAACAGAAGCAGAGAAACACTGACTGTGAAGCCCACCAGAGATTTCAGCTAGCACAGGAACCCCCCCGACAGAGAAAGAAAGAGCTCGCCCTTTCTGCAGCCCACCCTGTGCCCACAGCTTGTGGGGAGAGAAAAGCTGGAGGTGGATGTCCCTGCAAGGCTGGAGCTCCCATCCCACAGCCTGATCTGGAGAGACACTGTCTGTCCTGCTCCCATCCACCAAGGAAAAGGGCTCTTCCCCACCTTAAAACATGCTTGGTGTTACGAAATTAAAGGAAAGCAAATTATATCGTCCCTCGCTGGGCCAGAGGCATGGAGAGATTTAGAGTCTGGGTTTTTTCTCATCAGCTGCACAAAAGCTTGAAGGTTGTGTGAAGATGCTCTCCCCTGTCACTCAGGCCACAGTGATATTAAATCATGTGTAAAAAACGGGGCAGGGAGGGAGGTCAGACTACAACCAGAAACAATGCTGCCTCAGTCTGGCAGGAACACAGACTTTATATTGGTGTGGCAACCACACAGCTCCTACAGAGCAATAACTTTGGTCTCTTTGCAATACAAGTGGCTATTTGCATTTTACTTGTAAGGAAGCACCTGAAGACATATAATCACCATGATGGCAGGAGATGTGGCTGACAGCACTGCTATGTGATGCCCTCAGCCCATCCTTAGCTGACTCATGAATGCCAGAATAACCAGGAGGCAGAGGGGTATCAATTCTCCACCGCTGTAAGGGCGACAGAATGACTACATTGGACTGGGGATGTCCCTTTCTTTTATGCATACACAGGCACATATCCCTCGTGTTACCATCACGCAAAAACTCTCCTCTGCCCTTGTACAGCGCTGATACAGAACTTACTGGAGATGTAGGATGGGGTCAACCAGTTCAGCCTTATGAGTATTACCTATAGACCACATGGCCAGAATTAGCTTTGAGACCATGAAAGCCACTGGTACTAGGTGGTGGCTGTGAACAGGACTTCTGTTCCTGATTTGGAAGGTCCCACTCAAAAATGCATACCAAGTGATGAAACCAGTGACTTCGTTGAAATGATTACATATGTTCAATCCCATTCCCAGAGAAACGACCACAGGAGAAAAACAGCAACCCAGGTGAGTTAGCTGAGCTGAGGACTTGAGGATAGATTGTGCTGGACAGAAAAGGAGACTAAATCATTCTCCGTCCTTGCCAATTGTAGGGCATTGCCAAGGAGTAGAGAAAAATCTCCCTACTGTTTCACCCATATTCTCTGGCTAAAAAGAGCACTGAGATGGTCGAGCATGTGACTTTCCTAAAGTTACAAACAAATATGTTACTGAAGCATGGTCATGTATCTGAGGCTTCTGCTAACAGGCTTGGCACTGACGGTAGAGACAGGATGATAAAAAAATTGCGCTTCAAACATGGTCAGACATGAGTAACCGGGATGAGGCACTCACCTGTCTTCACACACAATTTGTGTGATAATTTTAGGTGACACATCCCCAGTCAAGTATTAGCGTTGCAGAGCAGCTTTTCAAATCACTCTTTTTTCACATAAACCATCTAGCAATCATAAGAAAACAAAACACATATTCCAGCCTCCTCTGAGGAGTTTTCTGAAAAAGGTAGTAGTCATTTTACTTGGCCTAAAAAATTACTAGTGTATATAATCTAGAGGATGTTCAAGATCAACCCTTTATCCTCTCATTTTCCGTTGCACATACTCTAATAGGTACTTCTGTTGATCTGACATGCAGAAAACTAGAAGAGCTAAAAGAGAAGTACCTGGTACATGCAGCGGCATGGCAGGTGTGATCTACCTTGAGGGTGATCAGATGGTCACAGCCAAAAACTAGGACGTACATGTTTGCCAGGAGGGACTTCGGAATGGACACTGCATCCTAAGTAAAACCAGGTAATGAGACAAGTGCACAATCTGTCGTTGTTGCCTGCAGTGTTTCTTTCTTCAAAGGGCAGTTCTCTTTGAAAAGCCCCATCTCAAAATCACCAGCCCAAATTCTCAGATAATGTCACACAATCTCAGAATGATGGAGGTGGGACAGGACCACTGGAGCTCATCCAGTCCAGCCACCCTGCTCAGAGCAGGGTCAAGTCCCTCTGCTAGGGATGTTGAAAGACAACTAGTAGTTGAGCTAAAATTTCTCGTTTATACTAACTGTGATATGTTTTCATGCATATGAACTCAGGAAAATTTCCATTCAGCCATCTTAGAGATATTCAGGTCTTTCATGCATTTAAGCATTTTTCTGACTGCTCCGAACATGTGCTGGCATACTAAAGAGGATTTATTTTAAAAATTCAAGCTTGTTTTGGAAGCATCGTTAACAAACACAACTGTACTCAGTAGACTTGGTTGCGAAATAGGAAGTTACAGACGCTTGTAAATTATTTGTGGCACCTCATGAGAATTACGAATTTGAAAAGTATTTATCAGCATGCAATCTTTTCATAAGCTAAGGAAAGCAAGATGAGAGTACTAGTATCTGTTGCTATCATTGCTGTTAGCAGTTGGCCACACCACCTGAATCTTCACAAAAAGTAGGACAACACCAAAAAAAAAAGTAGGACATTTAATCACTCCACACCACCTGGAACATTCAGCAGCGCATCAAGTGCATGTCCTCAGCATACTGAGATGCACTGGACAGATGAACCTAGAATATTTAAGTGGAAGGTGACGGCTACTGGATGAGGGTTTGCCTGAAATATTCATCAGGAGCTGATCATGTAATGTTTTTCTTAGAAAAACAAATCCCAAATCTTCTACTCTACAAAATGAAGGAAAAAGAAAACCCAAAACATAGCAGGGAAACTAATCCATAGGGTTCAATCTGCTTTCCTTTTCACTAACAGCAGACTGGACCATCTTCTGCATCAACTTGATTTTTGCAGAACAGACTTTTGCATATCCAGAGTCCCAAATTTGGCCTCAAGCAGCCCCCTTATGTTACTACTCATATCTCAGCTGGACATCATTAAGCAGAAGGATTTGGGGAAGCTTTTTACAGAAAAGCCATTTTATTGACTTTGACATTTTTGTAAATGTTCAGATTTTGCTGAACATGGCATGTTTGCAAGAGGGAAAAAACATTCTGAGAAAAAATTTCTGTCCAGCTTTATGTTCATTATCCTGACCTGCTGGTACCTGCCAAACTGTGTCCTTGTCATCCTGGGTCCACAAGCCTGGGTCTCTGTTGATGTCCTGCAGAAACAGGAATTTTCCAATTAGCAAAACTACGAACCACCTGTGCGTTGGGAAAGGAATTTGGGAGGGAGCTAAAAGGTATGAAAGTATTTTGTTTAAGTAACAAACTGTGGAAAACTAATGGCTCTAACCTTGAAGAAGAGCTAACAAGCCAATAAAAGGGAATATCTTGGCACCAAAGACTGGATGGTGGCCAGAGAAGCATGCAGTCCGATAAAACTGCAGAGACTGGGTGAAAGGTAAACGCGGTGAGGGGAGATCACAACCACCGGCTTAATTCAGGACCGAAAAGACTTGTGCCCACACACACCTGAAAGGAGCATGTGTGCTAATTTACATAGCAAGCAAGGCTAATTGAAATACAGTAAACCAATAGTGTATGAAATGTTAATCACTAACCAGCAAGTGTAAATTTGGGCAGGTTTATACTAATCACGTAACCTGAGAAATGTGCTGTAGTTTTGTATGAAGGTGTGCTTGATTTGTGGAATTACTACCGAGCGCTCTGTGCAGAATAAGGCCATGTTGGCTCTCTAAACTAGACTTTTAGTCTTTCATTTGGAGGGTTTTCTCAATTACGTGCAACACTGTCAAGAGGAGGACAGTGGTCTACAAAAGCAGCATTGCTTCCTCACACCACTCATTTAGGCAACGGTTCATTTTGAATGGCCTGCCATCTGTCTTCCTTTCTCGTAGGCCAGGGTCTCTTTGAATATTAGCCATGCATGCCTCCACTTGGCACTTTTGTGAGATCTCTGAGGCTGTTCACCATCTTTCAGGCGTCATGAGAAGCCACGGCCTGAGTTAATGCCAGAAGGGGCTGCCACCACCACGAGATTGTCCCAAAGCTTTTCCCCTCACGAGGTCAGGTCCTGCCGCTCGGCCGTGACTGCGCCTCGCCCCGGCAGGACGCCGCGGCTGCTGACGGCTGCATGGCCTCCTTGCGAGGACGGCCTGTTTTCCACGCACAGATGGAGGCATCTCTCTTGGTGCACGCGGTCATCCCGTTGGTGGGGCTTCAGCAGCAAACCCCAGGTACTTCCTAGCCAACTTGTCTTCTAGATGAACCTTCAGGAATATTTTCTGGTTGTTTTTTTGGGGGAGCACCTTGGATATTTCTATCAGTGTGAAAAACCACCTGTTCACTTTTGTCCTGTGCTACGCCGAAGGCCTCCCGCTCCCCTTGCTCCTGGGGCTTGCTGCCAAGAGCCCATGGCTGCGGGTCACCTCGCGGGCTGGAGGACGACCACGCTGCGAGGGCCGGGACACGGCTGGGTGTAAAAACACTTTTCCTTGGGATTTTTTTTTTTTTTTCTTATTTTTTAAATTGAGGTAGGGTGCCTGGGCCGCATCTGGGGGCACACAAGGCCCAACGCGGGGGCACAGTGAGATGGATGGGGGGTGAGATCTCCTCAGCCCCAGGCTCGATGCGCGGGGGAAGATTGACAAGAAGCAGCACGGCGGGGGCCGGCAGAGGCCCGGGCCGGGAGGGCGTCGCTGCGCGGAACGCCGGTGCCGGGGGAGCCGTTTCCAGCCGAGCCGGGCTGGGAGCGGGAGCGGCGGCGCGTCGGTTCCCGGCGGCCCATCCGGAGGGGCGGCCGGTTTGCCCGGGGCGGGATGGCCAGGGCGGTGAAAGTGCTGACGACCCTGAGGAATCACTGGAAGAAAACCACGTTCGGGGTCTGCCTGCTGAGCTGGGGCGGGAACTGGCTCTATGGCAAGCACTGGTAACTGCCGGCTGGGGGCGGGCCGGGCCGGGCCGGGCCGAGGGGGCGGGAGCGGGAGAGCGGGGCCGCCGCCCCGGCCGTCTGCCCCTGTGCCTGCACAAGCCACCGGCCCCGCACGGTCAGGGCATCGCTGCCGTGCTCGGCGCGGATGCCCGGGCTGCCGGCCTTCTGCCTAAGGCAGTCTCCCCTCGCGGCTGTTAAAATGGGGGTCTCCCCTCGGAGGGGCTCCGGCGCCTTGGGGGGTTGGCCCGCCCTCCTTTCCTCCCTCCCCCTCCACCAGCCGTGCCCTTAGGAAGGCTCCGTGCCTTTTTCTGATTTCCCACCTTGGCCTGGTTGTGAGCTGGGGGCTGGTTCAGGCGGTGGTGTTAACCAGAGGTGGTGTCAGGGTGGCTCGAGCCATTCTGGGGCCGGTTGGAGAGGAGAAAGATTTCTCTCTTCTAACTTAAAAAAAAAATGCCGTCGGCCAAGTGCGTGTCACCAGTTTGCTTGCTTTTAACTGGTACTGTAAGGCTGAATGAAAACGGAGGCCCTACATCTGCAAATAGTGCCACTGGTACTGGGCTGATGGGAAGCCACCTTCGTGTGCAGAAGGCAGCCGTCACAGCGTGATGGTCGTGTGCCCGTGGGTTTTCCCACCTCCTTTTTCTATTTTAGTGGTGCCACGCACCTCATGGAAGATGCCAGCTTTTTTTTTCATGAGTGCTTGTGTCTGTCTTGAGGTGCAGCACCGCAGGGCCCACGCGCTGTGCCTCCCCGGTGCCTGTGCTTTGGTGCTGGCACCTGCCTAGCTGGAAGGAAACCATCAACTGCTGCAGCAGTAGTACTGCTAACTTAAGTCATACCTAGGCAGGGTGTCATTTCCACTATTCATCTGTGGAGCAAATGTTCCTTATAGTAAGCATAATCCTCCTTTGCAGTTTTTACATAGCTAGGCTTATATTTTAATCCCTGCCCTTTAAGATTATGGTTAATACCCTTGATTAAAATGTACGTATAGCCAAATTATTTTAAAAAATTGTTACCTTTGGTGCTGCTGTTTATTCTGTCACTGTCTTAATGTCTTTTTAATAGTTAAGTCATGATTTTAGCAGTGTTCTTTTCTGCTTACATTAAAATGCTGCCAAAGCCTCGGCGGAAAACTTAGTAAAATAAATCTATTTCTGTTGTTTGTTATGCTTTCCTTCTTTATTTCCTTTTGCCTAGGGACTTTTGCATTAAATCAGTCTTTGTTTTGAATGGTGCATCTGCTTTAGTTGCTTATTTCTTACCTGAAGCACTAAGCCTCCGTTGACTGGAGGGCAAGCAGCAAAACAACCTCTCCCTCCACACTTTTTTCCTTGTAATTGCTAATTGTAGGGCAAGCTATGGTAAGATGGAGAATAACTGTGTGAAAGTGGTGGTAAGAAGGTCATGGGTTTATCTGTATGCCTACATAGACCAACAGACAGAGGAGAAGTGCATAATATGTAGAAGAAAGGCTGAGAGAGTTGGGGCTGTTCAGCCTGGAGAAGAGAAGGCTGCGGGAAGACCTTATTGCAGCCTTTCAATACTTAAAGGGGGCTTATAAGAAAGATGGGGATAAACTTTTTAGTAGGGCCTGTTGCGATAGGACAAGGGGTAATGCTTTCAAACTAAAAGGGGGTAGATTCAGACGAGATATCAGGAAGAAATTTTTTATGATCAGGGTGGTGAAACACTGGAACAGGTTGCCCAGAGAAGTGGTAGATGCCCCATCCCTGGAAACATTCAAGGTCAGGTTGCACGAGGCTGTGAGCAACCTGATCATGTTGAAGATGTCCCTGCTCATTGCAGGGCAGGCTGGACTAGATGACCTTTAAAGGTCCCTTCCAACCCAAGCTATTCTATGGTTCTATACTGCCGTGTTGTAAGCAGAAGAATTTGCGCTAAACAGGTTGGGGGTTTTTTTGATGCCTTCATGTAATGTCAGTGGATCCTTGAGCTTACATTCCGCTTTTCCCTCTGATGACTTGAACTTTGAATTCAGATAAAATAGTGAAATGTAAATGAGTAATTATTTGAAGTTCTACTATTCTAGATACCTCTTAACCAAAAGAATAAACTTAATGTACAAAACGAGGAGGAAGAAATTGCTCAGTGGCATTCATATGAGGGGCTGGCTGGCAGGGCAGCGCAGACTCTGACCTTCCTAGGTACCCTGCTTGCATAAGTGGCCTCTCTACCGGTCTTTTGTTGCCACGATACTAATGACAGCAAAGTGCATGTTAGGCCTGGGTACTATGGAGTGCTACTGAAATAGAGCATTAAGAAAAAGACTAAATCTGCTCCTTGTGCATATGGAGAGTGGGCACTTGAGGCGGCCTAGGAGTGGTGTGGGACACAACCAGTCTCCCCTTTAGGTCTGTGGTTTCTGGGAATTCACGTGCCTATGTACTGTTGGTTTCAGCTGTACGCATTACTTGTGCAGTACCTGTGAAAACACGTGATCATGGAGAACGTGAAGCGTACCGTAGGTGATATGGTAGTGAATAAGGAGGAAAATATGAAAGGCAAACTAACAAAAAGGGAACTTTCAAGTGTCTAATTTTCAGTGCTCAGAGGTTATTTGTACCGAGGCACGGTAACTCAGGTGATGTAGTGGGGAAAAAAACATTTACCCATCCCATTCTTCAATCTCCCCTTTTATCCGTAAGGGAAAATACAGCATTTCCTTAGCAGACATCAGAAATGCAAGGTAGGAAATCCTGTGATGACAAACAGCTCTGTGTGACTTTGACGTAGACTGAAGCACAGCTGTAAAGTACTGTTTTCAGAGATTTAAATACTGTTCGGAAAAAGTGTCAACCATGTAGCTTTTGATGGGTTTTTTTGGTACATTCTCTCTCCCTGGCTTCGTTGTTTATGTACCAGTTACGCTGGGGAGCATGAGAGATGCCTTTTACCCCATGAACAAACTGCTGCAGGCAACACTTGAAGAGGTTAATGAGGGCTATGTTGGCTGTGAGACTTGCTGTTATCGACATCAGGGGCTAAATTACTATGCATGAGGCATACTTGACTAGACTTACATTTGCCTTTTTAAAACAGATTAAAGGTTTAGTGAAGTCTTGTGCTTCGGTTTCTGGCATCACTGGTGTTTCTGACGAAGGGGCTTGCTTTAGCACAGCATCAGTTCAGATTAGCCTCCGACTTCTTGGAATTAGCTGTCTGAGATGTTGCTCATTTATTTGCAGCTGAAGAAAGTTTTTTTTTTTCCCCGCCCTGCATCCCTTTTCTTGGCTTTTCCGTCCTCATGGTTTTTCTAAGATATTTGTCTTGCAAGGAGAAGATAATTTGCTTTTCTGACTTCTCAAGGTTCATTCTTCTTTTGGATGCAGAGGCTATGATGCCTGCATTAAGTGGAGCCATTGTAAATAAAAATCTGTCCTGCTAATAAATGGCAACTCTTCTGTAGTCAGTTTCTACGTGCCTGTAGGGACAAAAGAGCTCTGGAGTACTGCGTTAAGACTTTGGAGGACACTTTGTGGACAAATATGGACAGGAAGAATGTTACCTTTTCCAGAGTTTTCCCCTGTGCCTATTCCCTGCCTGAAAATAGACCTAGGTGTCCCCTCCTGCACCCTGCAGACTGTGCTGTGGGGTCTGATGTGGACACCCTTGTGCTCCATAGGCTGCAGAGGAAAGAAGGGCACTGGAGTGTAGCAGTTCATCGCCGAGTTAGTCTAAAGGTTGTGGATGACGATAACTGTAAAGGTCGAGGAGCTTCTTAGCCCAGTCTTGTATGATACTTTCTTCATGCAGCGTTTAGTTTCTGGATCAGTGTGTTAGCCTTTCATCTTTGGAGGTGTTTGTTCAAATACTGACTGATTTAACACTAAGGGGTTTTTGGATGAACGGGAAGAGTAAAGAGGAAACCTTGTGCTGATTCCCCATGCCCCATTTGTGACTCAGCCCTTCTAAGTATGAAATAGAACAGAAGGTGCCTCTTCAAAAGAGACATAGGTCAGGAGGTGGCAAAGGTTTTTCATGTGTAAAATGATAGGCATTAGGTCTGGTTGAACTACTGTTAGCTAAAACCCTATCGCTATTCTTACAAAACTTTAGTGAGCCTTAAAATCCCTTTGTTTCTCATAAAAGAATACGTTTTCCAAATCCATTGTCTTGCATTTGCAATGGCAAATACTCTTGTAGTATTGGAGAAATAAGAAGAGCACTCAGTGTTTTCACATGTGAGGTCGTCTCCCTTTAATTTCTCTGGATGGTGTGAATTTATGTATTAGCATAATTTTAATCTATAGCATATCATACTACAGGTATGAGGGACACTGAATGTAATGTACTAGATCAAAGCTTAGAGGGTATGCAGATTGTCAGATACGTGCTCATACACAGTAGCGTACTTCTGCTTAACATACACACATGAGATTTATTACAGATAAAGTAAAGATACCATATTGATGTCTTGCATATGATTGTTTTAAAATTTCCGCCAAGTTTGGAAGCCCCTCTCACCTTTATGTCCTGGGTCACCTCTCCTGAATTGAGCTGCCTTTGTTCTTTCTATGTCCAGGTGGTGCAGTGAGTCACCAGCTCTGTCAAATCAGCAGAAATTTAATCTCTGGCATAATGGACATCAGCTTAACTGATTGTCAGATTTGGCCAGACTGTTACAGTGGTGTCAGTGGGTAAGTTATCATCACTTTATCAGGCTGGGGACCCTCTATGTTGTACCAAGGCAGTGGACTCCTCAGATACTCAGTTTTACTCTGTATATGTTGAAGTATTGACTTTCTGTGTAGAAAATGCTGGCAAAGCATCTGGGCCTTTGACTGCTTGCCAGTAATCTGAGTGTTATTGTTATCTATGATTTGAATGTTAGTCTCTGTGTGTTTGCCAACTGGTAACTCACTTTGTCACCTTTCTGCGTATACTTCCTGAGTGGCTGACTTTATTTCATCAGAACGTTGTCAAAAAAACTGAGTGTAAATTCTGAGTCTTGAGTGAAGCTGATGCAAACTAAGATTTGTCTTTTGTGCCCTTCCAAAGCCAAGCTGGAAGTAAAAGCTAATATCCAGCAAAGAGAATGCTGTGCTCTTGCTGTATTGGAAGCAGCCAAAAAGCTCTCTGTTAAGATAAAATCTCTTTTAGGAGTTCTGTTATAGCTCTCGAGGACTGCTCTGATGTGCACAGCTTTGGTCAAGTTTTTCCTCACAATACTCTGTGTTTTGATGCAGTCACTGAACTGGAGAGTTTTTAGGCTGCTTCTTGCTTGAATGTACTTAATAGTCTTAGATTTAATGCTGGTAATCCTTTTTGAAATGGGATCTCACACCTGAGCTTCTTTATACATTCGTAGTATGGTCACTTTTAAGGGAGTTGCTTTGGTTGGCTCTAAGATGAAGGCTTATCCTTGCTGCAGCTGTGGGCCTCAAAGAGCTTCTTTGCTTTGGGTTTGCTGTCTTCTCCTTGTTGAGTTCATTGCTGCCCTGGCTGACCTTTCATCACGGGAACTGACCTTTCATTGTGGGAACCATCCTTTCAGCCCTGGCCTCTGCTGGCACTTGGGCAGAGGATGCAGTCTCAGCTGGAGGAGCACACATACTAAATTGTGTGGCTCTGTGTGCTTATATGTAAGAGTGTAAATTCCCTATTCTAGCTGAAAACGCTTAGGAGAGGAGCGGTGGCCACCAGTCCTGTGCCAGGGATGTTTTTTTGACGTAAGCCTGCTCTGTTCTCCAAAGAGTCTCCACTGCAGTGGCTGCTGACCTTGCAGGATTGACTGATATCTTTGTCAAACCAGTCAAAGAAGTTCTGTCTGTGGGTTCAGCTTAGGACATCCTCTTTCTTCCATACCCCCCCGCCACTGCTCGTTCCTCTCTGCCTCCCAGTTTTTTACTGCTTAAGCAAGTTGGCCCAGTGGTAAGCTGTGTGATGCTTAATTCTCACAGCGGGAAGGCAGCCCTGGGTTGGCCAGCAGATGGAATACTGCACATCTGTTTTGCTTTAAGGCCGGAGCTGTGTCTGTAAGCCCTTAGGGGAAACGGGAAGTAAAAATTGATTTTTAGTTTGCTGTGGATATGGTGCGAGTCAGAAGAAATCTCTGTGTGTTCTTTAAGGCAGTGCAGCAATTTCCCTCAGCCTCCACCTGCTCATGTTCAAGTGTCATTGAAAAGGCTTTGTTACTACATAATATTAGTCAATAAAGTACAAAACATCAACAAAATCTTACGTTTATTATTAAAGTCTCTTCTCTGGGGGCTGATATGCAGCCGTATTTTGATAATCTAATACGTATCAAGACAGAAGACTTTAATAAAGTAACCTTTTTGCTATTTTTAACATTTTTCTAGCTATATTTATTAATTGTTATGACCCGCAGAGAACTTCCAGACCCACTTGTGGTACTTTAGGTGAGCCATATGAGATGAGTAAAGGCAAGAGCTGTGATACAGGAGGAGGACTGCTGTTCTCACAGGCAGACCCCTGTGAGCGCACTCGTGCTTTTTTTTCTTAAGTGTGAAGATAATTAAGTGTTGACGTAACATTTTAAGGAAATAAAAAATTTCTTGTTATGTGGCATCTTTAGTCCAAACTTGGGACATCTTTAAGCCAAACTCGGATGACTTTGAAATATATGTCCTAGTTGAATCAGTGGGAATCCTATGGGTATGGCTGGGATGGCACGGGATTCTGGGTGCTGTGCTACTGGAGAGGCGAGACAAGTCACCTGTAAATTACTGGACAGTAAATGGTGCTCCTGGTCTCAGAACCTAAACCTTTCCTTTGACACCAGAATGATATGTGTCAGAGTAGACTTTTTCTAGTTCTGTAAGTACTTCAGTGCAGGAGAAAATAAGCTTAAATGTTGACATCTAAACTGTCAAGCCTAATTTTTATGATTAAGACTCCATTGAGCAATGTTGAATCAAGCTTGCATCCTTGACAGTTGCTTTGAGGGTCTTTGCAGGTTGGGACAGAGGGCACAGTATCTTTTGCTTGCATTTGAAAAGTTGTGCTGGACTCCATTTTAAAGGCGATTAACACTGCACCATAAGGTTGCGGGCACCAGGAAAACATACTGGCTGACAATGTGACACAGCTTGACTTCTGAACAAAATAGCATCAATGTGAAGTAAACAGATAACATGGATTTGACTAGAATTTGTTAATAAGGTTAGGACAGCAATTCTCAAATACATCAACTGTGAAGCTATCATTTGATAGTGGGGTTTTCTTGATATCCCGTAATATTTCAACTTTACGTATTGGAATTGCAATTGCTTTGTGTTTGCTCTGGCCACACATAGTCACAGAGGAGAAAAAAATCCCTATGTGAGGGCTCGTGCCCTCAGCAGCGCAGTGTGGACTTAGGCTGTCATGCTGTCTTGATGGAACTGGAATTAGCTGTGACAATGTTGTTTAGCTTGGGACACAAACCTTTTCAGCGATAGTTATTTTAACTAGTACATTTTCATTATATTACTGCAATCAAAAAACAAGTCTGTTGCTCCTCTAAGTAATATTTCAGGTGCTTAATATAAATGACTTATTCCTTTGGTTTTAAGGAGCAAATGTGACAGTCAAAGGCATGCCTCTGAGAAAATTTTTTTTAGACATTCCAGTTACTTGTTATCCTGGTGAGCATATTTTCTTTTTCCATGCTTGAATTCTTCCTTTGTCTTTTTATTATTCCCAGGAACAAATCTGTGGGTTTTTTGCTGTAGAGTTATTTTCTCAGAACCCAACTTTGTATCTCACCTGAAGTCACCCTACTTCTCCTTTTATGGCATTGCAGCATCTTTTGGTGACGCCAAAAGGAGCAGCTTCTATAGCTCCAGTGACAGATAAATACCGTAAACTCAGGGAATTGAATAGCTCACACTCATGTTTGGGTCCAGAGGTCTGACCAAGGCCTTGCCTTCTCTTCTGCCATTTCCATTGCAGGATTAGGCCTGATGAGCCACACTTCGTGGCAGGAGTGTGCTGCTTTCCTAGTTATTTGTTTTTCACGGTTGGCCTCGAATCCTTTTAATTGGTGTAGTGTATTCATTTTGGTATGCTGACTATAATTGGGGTTTTTTTGTACTCAATATTTTTGAGACAATAATATACTGTCTTGCCAGGTATTGCCAAGGAGTTCTTTGGTTTTAGCAAGGAGGGGGAGTGCCTGGTATCTAGAGGACAGGTGAGACTTTGGGCACTGCAGAACAGGACTCCCTGTTTTGTCTGCAAGGGCCAATAGGGCGTTTTTTCGTATGGGGAAGAATGGAATTTTGTTCCTCACTCAGTAGCTCTGTCTCCAGTTTGCTTGCCAACTGTACCCTTGCCACCTTGCTTATGCTGGCTGTCACCAATGACAAGCACAAGGATTAGTCTGGAATTTATTTCTGAGATGACCATGAGTGACATATCTAATACTGATATTTTCTTCTTTGTTGTTAAACTTCACTTAGGTGAGTTGAGTGATTTTCACCTCTCTCAGTTACTGCTTTAGGCAATACTCAGACCTAGGTGGGTGGTAGGTGCTGCATTAACACGTGTTGGGCTTAAAAACTGATGGAGAGGGGAGTTCACAATTATAATGCACAAAGATTTAAGTCCATGGAAGTTACACTTAAGTCTACTCTAAATCCCTTCTGTACTGCCAGAATGGCAAGTACCTTCATTGTAAATAACAGGCAGTATTAACACTGAAAAAAAACACACCTTAGATCTGGAGTACAGTTATGTAGCAATTTAAAAATAAATCACAGTTTTACAGTGTCTCGTGTAATAGCTTATGTAATCTCAGCACACTTGGCATCCTGGTTTTTGTTTTCTGCTTTACTATAGAAAGAATGTTTTTGTGCACATGCAGAAAAAATTACGCATATGTGGTTAAATGGGTGTGTTTCATCCTTAAAATGTGTTAAATAGGTCATAAGGAACCTGTTGTTTTTTTTTTTTTCATTTTAGTGCTGTCAAAGTGTGTGTAAAAAGGGTATGTACCTACATTTTAAAAATGAGCAAATTGTTTTAAACTTACACAACCTAATGTCCACTCTCTTTTCTGTCTTACCTAATAGCGATGACCTGCTACGAAGAGCTGCATGCCAAGAAGCCCAGGTAATACCATTTAAAGCGATAAAATTAGATTAAAATCTCCCTCTTATCTCGGTTGCACAGGGCTCCTGAGATTTTCCCAGCGGGCCCTCTCTATGTGACAAGCCTTATAATGATGCCATCTGTGTTCTTTTGCTAAAGTGCCAAAGGGTGGGTGAGGCCTCCAGCCTGCAGCGGGGGTACCGTACCTTTCGTGCCCTAACTGCTGTTGCGATGGACAGTGCGGTGTTATCACTGGGATAGTGTTAGTTACTGCTGTAGCTACCCATACCTCCGTTTCTGCAGGTGTAATTACTCCGTATCTGTAAAGTTCTGGTGGAAAGATGATTTGTTGATAAGACAGGAGACTGAAATCTCAGATCCACCATGACGGCTGTAGTCTGGGCAGAAGCAGTGCAAACTGCTTCATGTTAGTGCTTCGCTGGAGAGACCTTGCCCTTGTCTATTTGAGCCTGAGTGCCTTTATCGAGGATATTAAGTGTGATGACTGACCTAGCGTTTTTGAGACCCACGTACTGGGAACTTAATGGAGACAACCCGTTTGCTGATCCCTGACAAGAAAGCTGGTATTCAGAGAGAAAGGGGTAGTTACTGTCTGAGTATATTGACTATTGCATTTTGTAGTTTATGGTCTGCATGGGCAACCAGCAATGAACAATTTCCTATACTGTAGTATTCCCATAAACAAATCTCATCCTTAATAAGCAGTCTTTCATGTGCACTTTCAAGTGCTGTTGCCCATGGATTACATCACTGCACAGGTGCTGCTTACTGACTCTGATTACCTTGGTGGTGTGGTGTCGGATTTCAAGAGTCCTTCTACCTCCCACAAATAAAATTTATTCTAAACCTGCTTCTCCATGCCAGATCTTAGAGATTTTGCAGGGTGTAACACTGCTCCCATCATTGCTACGTACTGGGGCCTGAGAAGAATGGTGAAAATTATTTTTCTCATTGAAGAACTTTCCTTGAGATTGCCCTGCTTGTGTGGTGCACCTGAATAATCCCAATTTTAGCCTGTCTGCTGTTGACTGGAAGATATTTGCAGCACCTTGATTTGGGCAATGGAACTTCATGCCAGAATAGATGTAAGGGAGCTCAAGTCTCATGAAAGAATAAGAAAAATCTTTCCCTGAAAATACTGCTTTCATAAATCATACTTATAGCTTCAGAATCAAATGCTTTTCCAACGCATGGTATCAGTTGCTCTTGATTTTTATGTTTTCAATATTCATTTTTACTGCATAATATCAAAGTGATAGAAGTTTTTTATATTGCCAAAAATAGCAGCTAATGCCTCAGTATTTGAAGCATGCTGACCAAATTAAATTTTTTTTTAAAAAGGCACTGATGAAATGATATACCAGGAGAAGTTAAAGCACCTAAGTGTGCGTGCTGTCAAAAACGTGTAACTGCTAAGGAAAGACTGGTACGAGCATATAGTTCTGTTGTGGAAATCCTGACTTTCCTGTTTCTTAATTCCAATCATTAAGTGATGGGATCTATTCCGTTATGGCTTATTCTTGTAAATGAAAGTGCAAAAGCACTGTCAATAGAGCTTCCTACAATTTCAGTGGTTAAAGCCTGGGAAAATATCCTGCAGAAGACTCCTGCATTAGAAAGGAGTGAACCAGAAAGCCTAGTAATCAATTCTTGCTGTAATTTCCATTCTCACTGATGTGTCAGTGCCAAATACTGCTTGAGAACACACAGCAATACAGCAGTAAGGCATTAAATGTCTGATATGTTCTTCAGAATAACAATGATCTGTAATCATTTGAAAAATGCTACTTGCATTTATAGTGCTCTATAAGTATTGGAAAAAATAGAGGCAGACTCACCCAAGAAAAAGTTTAGTCTGAGTGAAGTGGGGGATTTCCCTATTATTTTTAAGTCAGATTTTTACATTTTTAAGCCTTTTACAACACAAAATTGGTAAGGTGCCCACCTTCCTGCCAAAGTATCGCTACAGTAGTATTTCATGTGAAGACTCCACCATGGATGTCTGAATTTAAATAGCAGTTTATGATGAGAGCCTTGGGGTGGCAAATGATCATAGAAAGATTCTATAATAAAGAATCCATTTATCATATTTTAAACCTTTTACACCTCCTTCTCTGGAATAAATCAGTGCCAGCTGACTGTGGACTTCCTTTGCAAAC
Source organism: Nipponia nippon (assembly GCF_047370975.1). Taxonomy (NCBI): domain Eukaryota; kingdom Metazoa; phylum Chordata; class Aves; order Pelecaniformes; family Threskiornithidae; genus Nipponia; species Nipponia nippon. The sequence continues at coordinate 64,745,193 of NW_028262347.1, forward strand.
GTGGTCTCGCTGATTGACCTTGTTACTGAACTCTGGGCATGCGTTAAAGAGATCCTGTTTACCTGGCAAACAGTTTGCTCTGTGAAGCAGGAATAGTTTTCTGTAAAGGAATGTAGTTTCTCTGTTAGTATTCATAAAGCATTATAAAGCCTTTGTATAAAGGGTTTTTCATAGTTGCGAAATAGTGATGGTCATCTTAGAAGTCCAGAAATGCAATACCTGAAAGTGTGCATTTGACAAGGAAGTGAAAAAGGCATTGACTTTCCTAAATTACACCTCCATATATATATATTTAATAACCGTTTTTAATGTCTGGCTTTAAGTTGGCTTTCCTTATGTTGTGCTCTGAAAAAAAGACTTCTAGAATGTTGCAGTATTATTTTTTTATTTCCTGTCTTAAAAATCAGCATTTGCTTTAGAAATGCCCCTGTATGTAACATAAATGTCTGAGTATATTACCTAAAGAAGTGATTATGTCATTACTCATAAATTCTTTATGAGCCCTGTTAGGTTGTTTAGAGCAAGCAAATACATCACTTTGTGCCCCCCAAGCAAATAATTAGTTGTTGCTAACAGCTGTAACATGCTAAAGGTCCCCTATATTTCCCAATTCCTGCCCAACAATTGCAATAAAATAAGTTGGACTGTTTTCTAGCTGATTTTTGAGTAAAGCTTAAGAGCTATTGATTTGTTTCCCTTTCTTTGAAGATTTCTTTACTCTCAGCAACTTCTCTCATCCTTTTCCTTTATTGAAGAAGAAATTTGAATGTTTTAAGCAACATAGCCAGCTACATACTTCTTTTAATTGAGGTTTCCTGAGCAAAGTTGGCAAGTGGAATTAATTATAAATTTAAACAGCTAGCGTTCACTAAAATGTACTGTGCCTTGTTTACAGTGTCCACCTTCTTCAATATAAAAGTTCCTGCTAGGGGGATTGACTTTCAAGATAAAGGGGGAAAAAAAACACAGGGACAGTTGACTGTGTCTTGTGTTCAGCGCAGTAGTCTTTTGTTCCTGCTTTGTTTCTGAGGCTTCTGGATGGTAGTGCTGAATACGTTGTCATCCTTGTACTCAAAACCAGTTTGATTTGGTGTGGTAGTGAGGATGCCTTTAGGTGAGCTAAAAGAGGTTTACAGAGTGGGAAATAACATGCATGGAAGCTTTGCCTTTCCTTGCCTCTCCTGTGCTGAAAAGCTATGGAAATAGGTACAAATCGCTAAAAGGTGCAAGAGGCTGTGTGGAATAACTCTCAAAGAATTTAAAATCAAAACACCTATTCAGAACTGGATCAAAAGTTGAAGAGGAATTTAGTGATATTTATAGGGAGACATTAGAAAGAAAAAAATGCCTGAGAAACAGTGGGCTTGCTTACAGGTCAGAGCAAATTCTCTGGTGATTATTTTTCATATCTTCAAAACCTTAAGCACAGAAAATACACAAATGAGCAGAAGAGATATAAGAAATGAAGGACAGAAGTGGAAGAAGATGCAGAAAGAAGGTGGCAGGCAGGTGTATAAGAATTACATAAGGAAGGAAAATCGAGTAACCTTGGAGTCAAGGATAGTTCCCTGGATCTCTGCCCATGGCAGAAAACCAGAGGTTGACAAAAACGAGATGGTGGTGGAATTGTAAAAATGAGCTAAAAAGTACTTGTGACAGTGGTGTGAGCTGTTGCTAAGAGTGGTCTTTGAATAGGAGACCTGTAAAATGGCTGAAGATGGAAGTCATTTGAATGTCATGAGGCTTGAAAGCCCATTGACATTTGTGGAGATGCATTATTTCAAACTGTTTTACCAGTGTGCTTGAAAGATAAACTGAACTCTGCTCTTTTTATCTCACTTAGGCTTTTGGCAACCAGCTGATCCCTTCCAGTATGCCACTGAAGAAAGCAACAGTGTTCCTCAACCCAGCAGCTTGCAAAGGGTAAAATTGCCCCTTCCCTACACTCATACATGAGGCACTCTTTCTGTATTTTTGCTCTGCCATCCACTATAAAAGCCAGCCAGATTTTTGAGCTCATTTTTGCCTCCCTCTGATGCCAAGCTGGTGCTATGTAACTATGCCAAACTTTATTTCACCAAAAATATTGGGATGAGAAATGGAACTAGATGCTTGAGTTGAAAGAATGATTTCTAAACATATGTATATTTTTAATTTTTCTTTTATCCTGTGTTTCGGCCTTTGTCATTCCTTCGTATGTGGAGTTCCTTTGTATTCCTTCCACACTTTTGTATGTGATGCATTTCAGTCCTCAAAAACTATAGAAATAAGAGATGACCTTGATTGATTGCTTCAAGACTTGAAGTTAGCCAGCAGTGATCTTACTTCTGTGGGAACCTGTCCTTGAAAGGGATGTGCCCACAAACTGAGAGGCTAAATATGGGCTCAGAGCAAGACTCCTGGAAGAGGTCGGCTGCTATTTTTGCATACTCATTAGCAGAAAAACAGTTATCTTGGATATGATCTATGTCTGTTTCTGCTGATCAGCTAAGCTTCCTATCAGTTGCATCTTGGGGAGGGGCGGGGAGTTGTCAGTAACAATATGAAAGGAATTACATATCTGACATGGAAGTGCTTGGACTTACATGGTTTTGTTCAAAACACCCATGACTGGAAAATGCAAAGCGTTAATAAGTCTCTGACTTCTAGTCTCATATTTCTACTTGTTGTAAGCAATTTATAGTTAATGGCATAATTATTTTATTATGCAGCTACAGGCAGAAAATGCATGAGTCCTATAACAAAAGAAAGTCAGATAATTTGCTTCTAAACTTATTTAATAATATGTAACAGTAAATATTTAAAAAAAAAAAAAAAGTTTCCGAAAACCTAAATGGGCCTTCTTTGTGGTCTTAAAGCCTGCTGCTCTGTAAGTCATTAATTTTCTCATAAATTTCTTTCTGGAGATCTTGTTTTGTTTTGTTGTTTTTTTTTTTTTAATTATTTTTGGAGAAAGCTAGATAACCTCTTTTGCATTTATTAAAACTGCAACAAAAAGCTGAGATATGAGTCTAGAAATGTAATACATTTGAACCAAATGAAATCTCCTCTTTCCTGACTGGCAGGTTGAGTGACTGATTGTGTAGATTGTATGCTGTGTTTTTAAGTAGATTTCTTCTTGTTATTCATTTGTTTCTTTTCCTTTTTAATTTTTTTAGGCACCAGAATAATGAAATAGTTTTTACTCTGTTTTTTGCAGCAAAGCCAGGAACCTTTTTGAAAAGAATGCTGCTCCAATTTTGCACTTATCTGGCTTGGATGTAACTGTGGTTAAGGTAAGAACTGTTCTGATAATATAGATGTATTGTCTGCTCTGCTTTGTCCTCTTGAAGAATTGAAATTCAATTCTGGATGCATTTGAAGTTCTCAGTTGCCCTGTAGACATCTCATGAGAAGAAATAAATACTGAGATATTAAGCTGGTACTTAATCTTTTTCTTTTTAATTCACAGTTAATTTATGAACTGTGTACTGAGTTTTTCATTTTCAGCTAAAGCAGTACATGGGCTTGTCTATCTGTCTAAAGCTGGCCTTCTATAATTCATGTTGGAGAGAAAACTCTTTAAATATTTGAGTGCTGGCTAGTGGTGCGTGCCCATCGCTGTTGAAATTGTCAATTCTGCCTGAACTTGCAGAATTCAGAAGTGAGGAACTTTGACGTGCAGCGGAACTGTTCAGATTAATTAAAAATAACCTTTTATTTTTACACTGAAAATATCTCAGTGTATCCCCAAATAATTCAACATTCCCATCATGAAAGCAGAACATTGAGCTCTAAATGGTGTGAAGTAGCAGAGTGGTTTTCTTTGGAAAGAGAAGAAAAAGTAAATGTGAAGGGATTCTGGTCTTTTTGCAGGTTTTTCAGGCTGTGATATGTGGATTGTTTAATAGTCACTGTGTCCTAGCAGTGAAGTACTCTAATATGTATCTTTCTGTCTTGGAATCTTTTTCACAAGGTTTAGTGTTAAAATGCTGTTTTTATTAACGCCTCTCGCTGATCATTGAAAATACATAGTCCCATCCTAAGAGAAAAGATTATATTGCAAGACTTAAAACCGATGCTTTGTAGCTTCAGATCTGACAAGTTAGCAAAACGGGGCCGGGCCAGTAACTGAGGCTGAAATGTCCCTGTAAAAGACATTCATTTTGCAGAAAACAGTTTTGATGGTTTAAAAAGTCAGTGTGCTCTTTATGCTAAACCCGTTGTCAACAGCTTGCTGTCGGGCAGTAGCCTTTTATGTAGCTAATTCTGTGTTTCAGGAGACACGCTTGTGCGCTTTGTCTGCTAAAGATGTTGGGTCTTTTTCTGCAAGAGCATCGTTGCCTTGTGGTTTTGTTTCAGTGTAAAACTACCTGGAAATATGATTATTGCTGCAATATTCTAGATCTACTGAATAAGATTTACTCTGACACTTCATTTAGCCTTTGTGTGTGTATTTGCTTGCACATATTGTATTAGGCAGCAGACTTGTTTTATAAGTTGAAGAAATTTCAGTGAATGTAAGTAATACACAGTACTGTGTGCCTATATGAGAATAACTATTAAGCAAATGGATAGATGATTCTTTTTTTTTCTATGGAAGAGAAATCCTAGAAATAGTCACCTGAGTTCTCATGTTTGGATTTCTGTTTCTGCAGACTGATTATGAGGGACAAGCAAAAAAGCTGCTGGAATTGATGGAAAACACAGATCTGATCATTATTGCAGGAGGAGATGGCACAGTACAAGAGGTACCGCAGGAGCTTTGTCCTGGTTTATTGAGAATCGTAAGCTGAGGGTGAGAAGAATGAGTCTGTGTAATGCAGCAACATCATAACAGCTATTACTAGACATTTGTCCATTTTAGTATCTGTGTTTTCAGTCAATGTTATAATCTTCTAGGGATAAGAAAACTTTGCTAGTTGTTGTTAGTCTAAAAGTGATGACGGGAGTGGGGGCAGAAAGAGTGTGTGACATAACTATCTTCCACAGTTTTATTACAGAATGAGAAAATTATTTGGGGAGACATGATTCTAACTTTTTCTTTCTATGTAAGATAGCTGTAATGGTTTAATTTTCAAAGTTCATTCCTATCGGTGCTCTCCAAGAGGAATGCATGTTTTGCTAAGTGGGAATCAAATAATCTTAAAATTAGGTGGGAGTGATAACAAAGCATGGTATATATTTAATAAATGCCTATTGTCAAGATGAATAATGGTAGGAGCAAACTACGAGCAGAACTGGGGGATACTCTATTTTTCAAGGAAGGCTGTATTTTATTAAAGCATTTCCTGGAATTCTAACTACTGCCTTCAAAAGGCAATGGCTGAATGAAATGCAATGACCTTAAGAGAAAGTGGTCAGAATACATCTGAAAGTTTCCCCTGGCCTTAGAATTGATTATTGCTAGTTGCACACTGTCCAGTGCTGTTTTTGCATTATGGAGAGCATTATTCGATGTTAAAACATTTACACTGGCATTGGTTGCGGTGCCAGCATATACTCATGCGCACTCATAACCCTGCTATTTCCAGCATGTTTGCACACTGAACATGCCTCCTTTCCCATATAAGCAACTGTAGCACCTTCCCTAGAAGAGCAGCTGCTCCTTAAATCTTTTCCAAACAGTAAATGTGGGTATGAATTTCGTAGCTGTCTACTGTAACTGAAAAACAAAATTCTCAGAGCTGAGCATTTGCCATGTTTTTCAGGTCATAACTGGACTTCTCCGCAGAGCAGATGAGGTGAGGAAGCCTCATTTTTAAAATCTTGTTTATTTTGTAGAGCAAATGTCTTGTGCATCCACTGTGATCTCTTGGCCTCAGCTGTCTTCTACAGATCTGTTGCTTACTAATCTGGAGCCAGCTTGCTGCGTAATAAGTCAGCCATGCTAGTGTCCTGCAATTCTGCCCATTGTTCTCCATTCCCTTTCTCAGGGAGTGCCATGGCTCCCAAGCCACGGCTTTGGGAAGTTTCCAGCATCAGAGCAGGGATTGTGGAGAAGCCAAATGCACAACTTTCAAAGACCCGTGGACCAGCTGTGTATGCTGCTTTGTTTGGCAGAAGCATCGGGTGAAAGTACATGTTTTTCTTGTATTTGTACAGGCTTGAAACCGAATTCAGTTATGGCCATGCTCCTATTGCTTTATGATTGCTTTGCCATTTTTTTCAAGCAGTGAATACCTACCTCTGCAGATGGCTGCAGAAAGCAAATTTTAACCTCTCAAGGTGGATTGCTCCGAATGGAAATGAGAGAGATTTTTCTTTTTAAAGAGGGAGGACAGTGTTATTGAAGAAAGGAGGGAATCATTGTTCCCAAAACCTTCTGGCAGGAGCTGGCAAAAACTCAATTAAATGATCCAGACAAGATTATGATGATATCCTCGGCAGCTAGAATTGTATCTGTTTAGGCAATTGCTTTGTCTGAATGTGACAAGAGAAACTCTGCAGCCAAGCCAGTATTTTTAAAGGGGTGCTAGCTGTATCAATTCTGAGACATCAGTTTTTTAAATTTAATGTTATTATTGTTGTCCCCTGAGACCTCTATAATCTAAAGATGCTGGAAAAAAGTTCGAGAGGCTTTACTGGCTAGTTTGTCTTCTCTAATTTTTGACTTACTATCTTGATGTAGTTTGGGTCGATTAGCAATAGCGTAGAAAATTCTGCACCTGGCACTGTTTCGGGTGGAATACTGCATTGTAGTATTGCCACTGTGTCAGTTTATGTCTTTGGCCGGGGAATTCTTCTTGTCCTTCATATCACTTTGTCCTAGGAGTAGCGATCTGCAGTTCAGCCCCCGCACTCTGTGCTCTGCTTCTCTTTTTACTCGGGTATGTCGTACCAGTGTTGCCTGGATAAGAAGAGCCTGTGCAAGGTATTCCAGAAACGCTGTTCCTAGCAGCCAGGGGAGCAGAGCATGACTGCATGAGCTGCAAATACCCTGTTGTCTGCACGCTGCAGAACAATTCTGAAGAAAACGAGAGAAGGGTGTCTGAGATGTGTTAAGACTTGCAGGTGACACAGAGATAGCAAGGGAGAACGGGTGGGCATGAAGTGAGAGGGGTGTTATTTAGTCGGTGTGGATTTGCAGTATCATGGTGCTGCTAGTAGCAGTGCCCAGAAGGGAGATGGTACATTGTGATATATGGTAGTTTACATTGATTTGCTGACACGCTTCAAGAAGCACAGTTTATTATGAGGTATAGTGTAATAACTTGCTCCTTCAACAAGCCCTTTTGCTGAACTGTGGTACAGAAAAATAACACGGTCGATGATTTCCAAAAATTAGACCTTCTGCTGCTTCATGATTTGGATGCCAGAGGAATCAATTAATTTCCTTTCCTTAACTGAGAAAATCTCTTTGCCATGCAAGGTTACTCTGTCAGAGGGGGATTTCTGCAATGATAAATGAGATTCAGAGCTCGTGATGCCACTGTCAGTATTAAGAAAGATGGCAGATTGCTGACAGAATCCATGCATTAGTTAGGACATGGCTGCCAACCTGCATGTAACAATGCTCTTAATGATTACAGAGAGCTCCTTTGTACCCAGTTGGCAGTGGTGGGTTCACAGATTCGGATGCCATGTTCTGAGTCATTATGTATTACTGTCTCATTTAAGGAAGTGCCTGGCTGCTTAGTGCCAAAGGGGTGATATCAGACCCAGCTGTGATCTCCACACAGGAAGCTTCCTTCAGCTGATGCAAATGTTAATTTACTCTCCTCATGTGTCCAGGCTGTGTTCAGTAAGATTCCTATAGGATTCATACCTCTTGGGAAGACCTGCACTCTGAGCCACACGCTCTACCCTGAGAGCACGAACCAAGTCCAGTAAGTATTATGTGTTTCTGAAAGGGGGCTTTTGTTTGTTTGTTTTCAAGGAGCAGTGCTTCTCGGTAGCTTCATACTTTTCTTTTTCTTCTCTGTTATACAGAAGTTGGTAGTCTCTGGGCAGAGTCTGATGATTCTCTGGACTTGCCTGAGTTAATGACTTCCAAAAACTGCCTAAAATTAGAAGAAGGAAGTGTATGTATTATTAGAACATGAAATAATTTGCTGTGGCTAATTTCTCTGTGATCGTGTGATGCTCAGAGTTTTCAAAAAAAAAAAAAAGGGATAAGCCTCTTAGGAATAGTCAGAAAGGATGTGACAAGGATTTAGCAAGGATATGACGAAATAAAACAAAAAAAAAGTCCTCGTTCTGTCCTTTCTCTAGTTTAAGAATTCTAGAAACCAGTCCACATATAACCTGGTTAGCACCTGCAGAGTAAAGTGTATAAGAATATCTTTATGGGAAGGGTTGGATCCCATTACTGACTTCTGCAGGGTTTCTTGCCCATCCCTGTGATGGGACTGATGCTGGCAACTCTCCAACAACCTGAAATCTATCAGCATCCTGGATATGATCGAGTCTGGCACTATCTGTTGCCTGCATTTCAGTTTGTTCTAAGTTTGTTTTGTCCACTTCTGAAGTAAAAAGGCTAGTCAACTAAGCTTTCTTTTCCCCACGCATCATATCTTTTCAATTTTTTCCTTCCTCTCCTCCCATACTAATGAATACATTTCTCCTTGCTCCTGAAATCTGTTCACTCCGGTTCTCCCAGTAACTCATTAACATTCTTCTTTGCGGAACCCTTGCTGGTATCCATCATACATAAAACCCACGAGCCAACTGGCATAACATCCTTCATTAAAACTACCAGAGTGCTTTGAAGCTCAGCAAGATGGACAAGGCTGTAATCAGCAGCTAAGATTAAAATAATAATTTATGTTTGGGTTCTAAAGAAGCTGTTTGAAATGAATGATCTTCTTGTCCCAGGGTAATGAACTGTGCAGGTGAGACTGCAGCATATTGGTGAAGTTGAAAGGAATTTGGTCAATAGGCTGCTTAACAGCCCACGCCAGTAACAGAACCTTACTTAACAAGTGCAGAAGTGATATTTTAAAAAGAAATATTTGGGCTTTGGTTCCTTCAGCACTATTAGATCTTACCTTTGGAGTGTAGGAACTGTAAAAGTCTTAGAGAAAGGTAAGAGTTAGGAGAAAAGAAGGGCTGAGGGAAGAACAGCTTCCTTCTCTGTTTCAGTATTCTAAGCCTAGTGAAGCCAAGGGCAATTTCTCCTGCTGATTCATGTGAATATTGGACTGGATCTGAAAACTGCATTTGATTTTGGTTTTTTTTTTTTCCCCTGTCCAGCTGAGACACTGGAAATATGCACAATGTGGAATTTAAATTTTACTCAACTTTGAAAACAAGGAAGGGGTTTTATATGCTTCAAGGCCTGAACATAGAGACTTCTTTATGAACTTGAATACTTTGGTTACAAAATCTTTAGTGCCACGCTTTACGACTTGAAATGAGAAAGTGCCTTAGCTACTGTCCACGACTTAATGGAGACCAGAACCACATGAGCACTGCTGAGAGGTAGATTTATGTTGATTAAAAACTTAAAAAGAAAATACTAAGGCAAGTCAATCCTAGATGCATGAATTGAGACCAGTCTCATGACCATCCCCTTCTCTCCCAGGTTGTTACACTTGCCACCAATAAAATAGAACCATGATTTGGGTCCTTAGTGTGTTAAGTAATCTGAAACAGCAAGTAATAGAGTTGGCATGTGATCTGCCAGATTAGCTGAAGAAGGAGGAATGTCTGAAAAGCTTAGGCTGAGAACTTCCTTTTGCTTTTCAGGTCTTTTGCTGTTTGTTAGAACGCAGGCTTTGTCATGTGTTGCAGCCACCCAGTTTGCTTTCTGATTTCAAGGAAGTGCAGCACTTTGTCAGAGTTCTTTCCCCAGGGGTTGTTGTGTTTGCTGCAGAAAAGCCCCACCTGGACTCATAGTGGGGTTTGCTGAAAAAAAGTGTAATTTTAAAGCTTGCTCTTTTCCTTCCTTCCTGTTTGTTGTCCTTTGCTTCTTTCCTGTTTGTTTTGCAGACATATTACTAATGCTACGTTGGCCATTTTGAAGGGAGAGACAGTTCCACTTGATGTCTTGCAGATCAAGGTAAAAGCGTCCGCTTATTTGGCACCCAACGTACCAAAAACTTTCCTGCTCTCATATTGTTCTGTTTACACGGGCTGCTTTTCCTCTGTGTAATGCTGTCGTGAATTTTGGTTTATGATATCAGGAGTTCTGGTGGCAGTCATTTGTCCACCGTATGCTGTGACATCAGATAGTCTAAACTTGAGAAAACACTAGAATGCACTAGAAAACACTAGAAACATCTTTTTTTGAGGCTCAGAGAGTATTGATGAATGCAAAACTTACTATCACTGATATTTCTGTAGAAATGGTGAGAGATAACAATAGCTGTCTGAGCTGATTTAATGCATTCATATGTATTGTGGAGTTAATAGCTTGCTTTTACAAACTGAAAAATGTGAAATGGGAAAACCTTTGACTATGCTCTGTGTGGTTTTTGAATATTATTTTTCTGTTATGTCGTAGAATGGCCATTTCTGCAGCGAGAACTTAGTGTCACTGTGCAGAGCTCCTTGCTTTTGGCTGACAATATCCATAAAATGAAATGGCTATTGCTGTGCGTGCGGTCAAACTCAATCAACCTCTTCAAAACTTCACCTCTTATATTCCTCTTTGGGAGCAGATGGAATGCATAACACTCAAATTCTGCTTAGTTTTATTGCTGTTAGCTATCTATCATACCTGTTCTGTGAAATTTCATTTTTGAGATAGATTAATCAGAAATCAGTTTTTATACAGAAGTGTTATTTTTCTAGCTGCAAAAAAACAAAGTTGGAAACCAGATAAGAGAAAGCAATTTTGCAATGTTTATTTTTCTTTACAGGGAGAAAAGGAACAGCCTGTGTTTGCAGTGACTGGTTTAAGATGGGGATCTTACAGAGATGCAGGAGTTAAAGTTAGCAAGTAAGAAAATACTGTTTTTTGAAACTGTACCTTTTTTAGTATCTGTTGCCTAAAAAGACATACCCCCCCCCCTTGTGAAGAAGTCTTTTTTGAGTGTAGGCATTTGACAGGCAGAGGCACCCACTCTTGTTAGGTCTCGCGTTACACACATGGGAGTGTAAGACATTTCAGCATTTTTGTCATTTGAAATAAATGCATATTTGGTGCTGACCTGTTCTTTTAAGTATTTACTTTCTGCTTGCCTTGTGGTGCCCACTTCTGGAACTTTATTCAGATTGTATCAGTGGGAAAAGCTCTCCCTTGAGTATCAAGTCTAAGTAAAGTAATTGGCTGTTGTTTTTCATCAGTTGCCAATGAAAAGATGCACGCAGACTCTGTAACTCAATTCCAACAAGGGACATCAAATGCAGTAGAAATGCCCTTCAGTTCCTGCCAGAAATGGTATGGACCGTGCTGTCTGATGACTGTTCTCTGAATGCTAAACTAATAATTGTTGAGCTTTCTCCAAATTGACATTTAATATGCCACTGTCTGTGTATCAAATGACTAGCATTATCTGGTGAAGGAGCAGCAGGGCCAAAGCAGTTCCCTTCTCAGATTGTTATGGAGGAATTGCAGCACATGCCTCTGCTGCACGGCCATAAGGAAATACCATGTGTTTTGGGAATGAGCTATCTTTGTCAGGAAACAGATGTAGCAGACCTCTGGAGTCTGACTGGCAGATATTTGAGTAGGATTGAGAGGTGATATGAAGCGGGGGAGATGCAGTAAATGGCCAGGGTGTTTGTCCCTGGGAAGCAAGGAACATGCTTGGTAGCTTGTGTAGGTGCTGACTTGGCTGTGCTGCAGGCTCTCCTGCTGGTTGCAGCCCCAAGATTAAAGTGCACTTTTCTCCCCTCTGCACTCTCACTAGGCTTCCCGCACATGCCCTGGTTTTTGCCTAGTGTCAGCCTTCACATCTTTTCCTGCAGCAGTTCCCTTCTCTAAGAGTCTTTTGGACTCAGTGCTGGAGGCATGGCAGCACCTTTTGTACTTGAGGCAGCATGAACATTTTCAAACCTCGTTCTCTTCCGTTAATGTTTTTGAATGCACAGAAAACGTGCTCAGCTTGGAAAACACTTCAGCCATAAATTAATGGGCTTGGGACAAGGACCATGTGTGCTTGTCCTGTTTTCATACTTCTCCCTAAAAGCGTCCACTTTTGGTCCCTGTCAGAGATGGGTTATTGGGCTAAATGAATGTTTGGTGTATTCCAGTACAATTGAACTTATACTTAGAAGGCACCTACTGTGAAGGGAGTCAAGCCATAAGCCCCAGTTCCAGAAATATGTCTGGCTGTCCCTCTGCTAAGCACTTTCCTGGTGGAGACACAGTGCTCTCTTATGTTTTTGAGGCTTTATTATTTTACAGACAATTTCATGACTTGATGGGAGTGGTGTGACAGATGCATGCCTTAGTACTTAATGATACACTTAAATCTGCAGTACTCTTGAGCTGATGGTGTTTAATGTGCTTTGTTGACCTTTGGTGGAAGACAGTGATCAAAATGTGTGCCAAGCCTGCCTAAATATAGTCACATCTTTAGATTCCATACAATACGTTACGACTGGCAGGATTTTTATTTTGTAAAACATTGATTTTGATCTGAGAATCCTTTGGGGCAAATTGATGTTTGCTGGCTCTGTTCTTTTGTCAGTGAAGTTGTTGATTGTTGTTTGTTTGTTTCCTGCAACCTCATTCTGTACTGCATACTGTGGAGATGCATCCCACCAGCTGTTAGACCACAGACCTTTAAATCATTCCCAGTTGTGTCACAGTTAACTAGGTAAAATTTTGCTACTGAGATGTCACGCTGCTTGTAGTGAAGATTGTATACTGCGTTTTGGTGGTCTGTAACTCGAGAAGGGGATGTCACTGCTAAGCTGCTGGTGACGTGTAGAAACTATCTTATAGTATCACAGAGCTAATGGTTGTAGGGGAGCACTAACTTCAGTGGCAAACAAGTCTGTGTGCTCTGACTTCATGCAAGATTTCTACCTTTCCCAGTATCGGCCTCTGGATATCTGAGAAGTTCTATCTGTGTTCTTTTTTCAGGTACTGGTACCTTGGACCTCTGAAAACCAAAGCAGCTCACTTTTTCAGTACATTCAAGGTAAGGAGTAATAAGTGTTTTTGTAGTTGGGAAATGAAAAGGCTGACTATGCTTTGTATAATTTATCTGCAAGTTTTTGTGAAGGGTTCTGGTAACAATATAAAATGGGAGTGAAACTCGACTTGTTAAAAACCTACCAATTGATAGACAGCTTCTGAAGAGACGAAGGGGAGAAAGAATACGTAAAAAAAAAAAATTCTTTACTGAGGATCTGTTGCTGCAGGATCACCAGGGGGAGCCAGTAACCACCTTTGAAACTGGAGAGCAGTAGTGGTGCTGAAGATAACCATTAAAGTGCTCTGCCACCTTTTCTCAACAGTCTTTCTTATGATAAGATTTCATTCTGATTTATTCATCTGGCAGCAGTGGCTATAATTAGACTGCTCATGCACGTTGATAATCAGGCTTCCATGTGTAGTAAAATGAACATGAAGATTAATAGCTTATGTCTCACCTTAAACTTCTCTGTTGCTTAAAATTGATCCTAGAAAGATTAAAATTTGACCTGCATGAAAGGGGAGGCATTTTCATTCACGTGCTTTTCCTGTTGTCTGAACTTATAAAGAGCCTCATGAAAGGCTGCGGAAATACCCAGGAGCTGGTACAGTAGATCAGATTGTGCAGTCCAGCCATGCTGTCTGTGACAGTGCCAATGCTTCCTTTATAGGAAGCTCCTGTAAAGGGGAGTCAAACTGTAATGCATCCATAAAAGATTCCACACACACCCCCCCCCCCCATCCCCAGGAAATTTGAGATGATGATTCTGTGTGCTGGCGTTCTAGGTAAAAACCTGTTCTTCACTTCTCTCCAGCCCCTTTCTCACTTTTGTTGAGTCCTTAGCCTCAGTTAGTGGCAGTGATAGTGGATTTCAGTGGTGAGCTATTCATTGTACATTAAAAAGATCTGTTTGACCTGCTGTAGGTTAAAGAGAGGTGCCCACTTTTTCTGCTATTAAGATAGAAAAGTTTCTACCTGATCTCCCCTAAGTGTGGTATTCATTGCTTTATGTGCCTCTTGTGTTATCATTTTGTTAATTTCCATAAGGAATGGCTCCAGCCTGTTGAGCTTAATCTCTTCCTAGCTTGTCTTTGGTGCTGTGCACTTCATCTTTTCTGATTTTGCTGTAGCTGTCCTATGAAACAGGATGACCTGTAGCTGAAAACAGTATAAGGGGAAAGAGCTCACCTCTGATATTGGTAGGGGCGTTGTTGTGAGTGTTACCATCTCTTCTAGAATATACAGGCTTAAATTAGCACAGCATTGCTGCTTTTCCTTTTAATCATTAATAGTTATTGTTCTTGTATTGCCCTACCGATACAACCTCGGTTTGTCCTGTTTATTATGTAAGTATGATAGTGGAGTCTTTCCTTGCTTTCAGAGGTGTGAGGTAAATTAGCTTAACAACCTGTGCTATATGATCCAAAACTACTTCAAAAGTTTTGTGCATAGAAAAATAATTGTATCGAGTACCCGTGGGCTTTTGGCTGGGTCGTTTTAGCGTATACATTTAAAAAACAATCATATTATTCCCTCCATAAGTGCTATGTTTTGAGCATTTCAGAAATCATTTTTAAAACAAAATGAGAGGAAATAAACTTTGTCAGCACCTGGAAGTATTTCAGGAGCTAAGGTTCTTCTGTAGCCCATCAGTTTCTGGCAGTGGAATCTGAAATATCACTGAGAATAATGTGTTACTTCCCTTTCCAAGCTGTGAAAATGTCATCTCACATATCTATCTGGAGGCCGGAGAGCAATAAGGTAGGCTGAGGCAGTGGTGGGATCTGGGTAGCTCTGAAGGAGTACTTGGGAGCACAGAATAAGTAGGCTGAAGGACTAAACAGAATAAACAGGTAGGTGCTCAACAAAAGGCCCTTTATCTTCTGTCTTTCCTTTCCATGTAAATCCAAGGAATGGCCTCAGAAACATCAGGCTTCTCTCATGTATTTGGGTCCAACTGAGAGACCTCCAGAAGAGCCAGAAGAGAAACCATCCAGACCTCCTTTGTATGTGAGGCTTTACAGACGACTTCGATTGTACTGGTCATCTCCTCCAAAAGGTGGGGTGTGTGTATTTTGGCATAAACTCACAGGCAGGCTTTACTCCTTTAATAGATCAGAGGGGTAGGCGGTTCTGCTTTACTTTTCTGTTCTCTCATTTTTATATTATTATTATTATTTATTAAAACTGTGATTTTTGTCATGATAGTTACAGTGATATCTGCCAGAAATGGAGCAGAGTAGTCCTGTCAGTGCTTGTGGTCTCATAAACAAAAATGCATTTGTAAAGAACCCAGGGTGTTCCCTGTGCTCACAGTTGCTTGCCATTGCTATGGAAGCCTCCATAGGTTATACTCGGCTCTTATGGGCAAGCTTCTTGAAATCTTCCTCCTGTAGAATGGCTTCTTAGTGAGCTGGCGAGAGAGGAGCAGCCCTTGTTTTTCTGGGTGGGAGGAGCTGCTGACACAGAGCAACAAATGTTACTTAAAATAGAACAATAAAACTTGGGCCATGCAGAAGCCTTAGGTTTCTCTTAGTACATTAAATTTCTTTCTGTACCATAAATTTTCTTCAGTGCACTCTGTGAGCCTCTCTTGGGTTGGGTTGTTAGCTAGGCAGTGTGTGTGGCAGACTGCAGAAGGAAGGGGAGTGTGTATTTTGCACAGTCTGGAGTGATGCAAAGTCCTTCTCATTCCTTCTTGGCTGGCAGAGGTGATTTAGACAGAACCGTGGACTAAGTGACCCGTATGTGAGAACTGAACCCTGGGGTTTCCTCCTATAGAAAATACATGTTACCACTGCATCCTGAACACTGGATTCCTGTTTTTTTGGTAGCAGTGCTTCATGTGTTTTCTAAATGTTCCTGTAGTACAAGCCCAGGAGACCTGTTAATCCTTGGGCATAAGGACTCACAGGGCTGCCATGTAATGTGCTTGACAGTCTTTCCTGCTACTGTATTTTTTTCTTTCCTTCAGTACTCCCAAGCTCCCTTTTCCTTTTTTAAGATTTTGACATTTGAAAAACAAAGCTAGTGGTCACAATGGGTCAAAGTGATTTTTGCAGATTGATGCGTCATGCTTCATAGCAGTGAAATGATGATGTGTAATTAAATTCCACTTAATGATATTTTCTCTTCTGGATTTACAGAAATCCCCCGGGAGGTAACCCCGGAGGACTGGGAAGAACTGAATCTATCCACCATTGAGCTTTCCATTGCAACTCGGAACAGGCAGCTTGATCTAACAGTAAGACCATTGTATAACTGGATTCCAAATGCTGTCTGCCCACACAGTTTTCCTTTCTTGCTAAACTCCCATTCTTTTGTCTATATAAATAAAACTTACTACCCCATGCAAGGAGGAGCCCCTGATTGAATCCAGGAATGGGCAAGTTTCAGAGCCAGTGTAAAAGCACTGGAGACCCATGTAAAACTGGGATGCAGTGGGATCAGGAAGAATTTTTATAATGAGAAGGCTTCACTAGCCAAACAGAAGCTTTAGGACTGCCCAGGAGAAAACAAGGCATCAAAACAGGCACTCCCTTTCCTTCTTGACCCATGGGAGAGCGATTCTACTTTTATCGGCTGGTGCTGGAAGGAAGCTGTGAGCCTGAATGTCTGCCTGGAATTGTGGCTTTTTCTCTGTGTCTTGGCTTGCAGAGCAAAGAGTTAAAAAGAACTGGGACGAGAGAAGGGACAGGGGCTACACTGAGTTAAAGGACAGGAAATGCAGGTGGTTGTGGAAGAGCAGAACCAAGGGAGCAGGGGAGCTGTTCCTGCCATAACCTTCTCAACATGCTCATGTTCATTCACTGTTTTAAAAACCTGTCTTTGGCTTATGTCTGTGTTTTGGTGCAATTTTATTGCTGTGAAAGCTATTTGGATAGAAGTCAGTCTTTAATTTTACTGGAAAATGCTAACACAGTGATCCTGTACTGGTGAGCTGCCCTTCACGTCTTCCTCATGGCTCCAGGAATCCACTGCCACTACACCCAGATTAACAGGAGGTATTGAACTTACTGCAATGTGTTTCTTGCTCAGAATTCAGGGTCTTTAAGAACCTGAAAATTTGTGTTATATTGGTATGTTATGTTTGTAGGATCAGTCAAAAAAAAAAAAAAAACAGGCAAATCTAGTCCTAAAATTTCCTCCTGTATTCTCCTTACAATGTACCACATAAATTTGAGTTTCTTCTTCATCAGTGGCTTATCATTTGGACCACCAGTGTCCTAGTAATGGTAGAAGCTAGACAGAGACTAGCAGCGTATTTGGTTTT
Organism: Nipponia nippon; assembly: GCF_047370975.1. Taxonomy (NCBI): domain Eukaryota; kingdom Metazoa; phylum Chordata; class Aves; order Pelecaniformes; family Threskiornithidae; genus Nipponia; species Nipponia nippon. The sequence continues at coordinate 64,762,479 of NW_028262347.1, forward strand.
TTAGTGGTTTCTAGATGGCCCTCGAACAAAACAGTGTTGGCTGCTGAACTGGATTAGAGTCAGTGATGTAAAGTAAAAATAGACCTTCCAAGAACTGAAAAACTATCTCGTTGCCACAGACTTTATGCCTTCAAGTGCATTTTAATACTAGTATTGAACAAAGAAGTGATGTAGGGTTCTCAGGTCTCTGGCATAGCCTAGAGAAATGGACAAGTTTATGTTAGGGCAGTTTTACTTTTCTGTGTCTGGAGCTGGAAGTAGCTTGATACTACATCTTTTTTTCTACAGATACGGACCCCTTACAACTGCTTTTAACTCCTGCTCTTGAAGCCATTGTCCCTGTAGCCACCAAAGCTGAACAACAGCTCTCTCGAACTGATACCAGGGCATATCTGCAGAGTATTGTCAGCCACTCCTGTTTTTCTGTCTCATCTCAGATTCACGCCTAGGCTGCCCTGTTGAAGAGAAGCTGATAAAGCCATACAGGTGCAGCTCAGACAGTGCCAAGCCTACCTCTGCACATACAGCAAAGGAATAAACCAAGTCATACTAATAGATGCATTTATTTTTACTTTTGTCATTTTTATTGCATCTGCACTAGGACCTTTGCCAGGACAGAAATGTTAAAATAAATAAATTAAATAAAAAAATAATTGCATCTGAATCAAAGTTTCTTTCCCGGCAAAAGCTTTACTGTATACTTGGTTTAGGGGCAGGCTGTAAATAGAAAAGAAGCTAAGTAAGGAGTTTAAAGGAATGATATCAAGAACACTTTGACTTCCAATTTATATTTTTTAAAATTCTCTTACTGTAGTGTTCGGTGGCCAAATGTTGCATCATTGTACTATTGCTTAAAGTCATGAAAGACCCATTGATTAGAAATCTTTGAGAACAGAAGAAAACCCAAGTGATCTGCTATTACTGTCTTTAATAAGTGTGTGAAATGTATCAAGAAGCCAAACGTGAATTATTATTTTACTTCTTGTGGCATTTATTGTCAAATAGTCATGAATGAGAATTTACGATCTATAATTTACAATCTGAATCTCAAGTTGAGCGTGGAAAAAAGCACGAAATGCAGAAATGCATCTTCTGCCTCCTTTTGTGGGACAAAGGACTGGGCATTTTGTGAACATATTGCAGTATGAGTGTGGCATTTTGAAGTGTTAACTGCTTCATTTCTTGAATCCTTTTTTGCATAGCGCACTGAAGACTTCATGGATATTTGCATTGAAGCAGATACTGTCAGCAAAGGACAGTTTGTAAACCGAGGGTGAGTATGGGAAGGCTGCAAAAAGGTGACAGAATCTCTGTGAGCTGGAACACTATTTCTGAGAAGTGTGCTGGTTTTCTCTGATCTTGTGCTGCAAAATTCAGAAGCAGAGGACTGCAAAGGACACCAGTCAGTAATGCTTCATGAGGATTACTGATTTTGTTCTCTAAAATTCTTACTGATTTTCTGGAAACAAGGCAGAGCAGTCTACCTGGAGTGCTTCCTAGCTTCTGAGTTTGCTATACCTTTTGTCTTTTTCCCCATTGCTATTGATCGGTGCTACTTGGATAATAATGTCGTAACCGAGTTTTATAGACAGCCATACAGACTTATTGCCAGAATCTTTTAGCCCTAGCTGCTCAGTGGATTGAGAGGTGGGTCACAGAGCTGATATGTTTGTACTAGTGGTACCTGCAATTTTGGACCTCTGGTTAGACAGGCCCTGCTTCTAAGTGAAGTGCTCCCTTGACTCAATAACTCTTGTGAGAAATTAGGTCTGAGCTGGAAGAACTTTTGGAAGAGAATTTAAACAGGGACTTTAAGCAAATGTATTGGTGCTGCTTGCACATGGAGTAAGAAGGCTGCAGGTATGAAGAAGCAGCCTGTAGAGAAAGCGTGAACACGTATTGCTTCCGTTGTCCTTGGAATGTTGTCTTGTAGTGCGTTTGTTCCTCCTGCTCTCACCAGACACAAATCTGAGCTGCTTTTTCCAGCTCCTCCATACAGTCCCACTAGCAAATACATTGCATCTTCGGTGCAGTTTTTACCAGCAACAGATTTTCCTACTAAATCCAGGAGTCCTCTTCTGCACGTTACCTTTTCATTTGCTAATACTGTTTTCTAGTCTTAGAGCTCCCTCTAGTGAAATCAATGGAAAGATTTCAACACGTTTTTACCTGCTTGTCGTCACCCTAATAATTCCTGCATCTATGTCTTGTGTGTAATACTAATAGCAGCAGCAGGCCCCTTATTTGAGCATCCCACAAGCCTCAGTGGGTATAGGATCTTCTGACCTATGCGTACACGGTAGGTCAGGTTACCACCTGTAACTGCTTTTAAATTGCATGAGCCCATATGGACCAGAGGTTGCCTGGGACTGAAGTCTTCGCTTTGAAGGCTACAGAAGGAAAGGAGGAGATTTTCCCATTAGCAGCAAGAGGAATCTGGCCTCTTAAAGGAGGGAGACAAAGGAGATGCTGGGTTCTCGGACACTTTGCTAGCAGAAAAAATGTGGATGAATTTGTGTGATTTAAGGGAGGGGTGTTCGACTGTACACCCACTGTAAAGAATGTCTCCCGTGTGGACTGGACACGCTTCACACAGTAGTATGTCGCGTTTTCTGACTGCGGTTACACTGTCACGCAGAAAAAGCCTCTGATGAGAGTTAACATGCCCTGCTGGCTAGAGCTAATTAGAGGCAGCACCAAAAGCTTTGAGCTGCTGTTCAAGCAAAGTTCAAAGAAACAAGCTCTTTTGATTAAATAGTGCCCAAAAGTCTGTAGGTAACAAAGAAAGAGGAAGAGGGGTGTATGGGGTGGGGGAGGAGCAGGAGGAACTTGTTTAGTCCTACAGAGAGGAGTCAGAACAGGAAAAATGTGCCCTGTTTTTGCAAGGCAAAATCAGGGTGTTCAGAGAAGCTCTTCACTGCACAATGCCCTTTGGCAGCTAGGTTTGAATCAAGCCCATTATTAGAGGCTCCCCATTGCCTAGCACCAGGTTTTTGGGGAAAATACCTTATCAGTGCAGATATTAAGGTGTTTTTTATATTGAAGGGAGCACTGACACAAGCTGATCAGAACTAATGGATCACACAGAGGAAACCACGCATCCAGCGGGAAACGACCATGCAGATTCAGGCAGTGTGTGGCAGGGGTGTGTGGGGGGGGGCATCAGAGTGCTGGAGGGCAACTGCTTTTGGATTTCAAAGAAAGGAGGAGGTCATCCCAGGTGTATAAAAGCTCTCTCCGGCTGTGGATCAGATTTGTGTGAACAAGAGCATCTGCAGCAGGGGTAGAGCTGATGTTTAAGATAAGGTGGGGGAAAAACAGGTGGTTACGCTGTAGTGCTTACTAAGAAGTGCTGGAGGGAAGGAGAGGAGGGATGGAAAGTGTAGCATCAGTAATCCACATTCTGATAGCCACCTTAGATTCTGTATATGAAAGTATGGAGAGCTGTCACTCCAGGGCATGAATACAGTTACTAGCTACAGTGCAGAAGACTTTTTTTTTTTTTTTTGTTTTGTTAGAGAGTCTTACTCTGAATCATTTCACATTGGCCGCTTCTGGAGACAAGAACTAGGTTAAAATTGTGTGTATTACCTGCAGTAGGTGTTGTGGTTCTCTCTCTGCCTGTATTTTTCTAATTCAGCATGTGGAGTGGGATAAGACAATCAATTGGAATTGTTGCTGTTAGGCTTTGGTCTTGCTCCTGTTTCACTTTGCTGTCTTGTCTTGAGTGAGGAGTGGAATCAAATGGAAATGACTTCTGATGCTTTTATGCTGGGTCACTGGAGAGGCAATCACCGCAAGTGGAGTTGTGTTTATTTGCTTTGACCAGCATTCTCCTTTGACTGATCTTTAGTTCCCTGTATTGTCTCTCTTGAGCTTCCCTTGACCCCATAATCGCATCTATGTAGAGCCTCATTTACCTTCATGGACCAAAAAATCTACTTGCTACCTGAGTGCAATATCTAGGACCTTGTATGTCAAACTTTGAGCAGGTTAAACCTTAAGCAGGGAATCTTGCTGCTTGTTTGTACAGCACTGTATAAACTGACAGTATTGCATGCCATCAATGATTTATAATTTATATTGCCAGGAGGATGTTTAATTCCCTCACATTCACTCATTAATCTTTTAGTATATACATATTTGATTAAAAACAAACTTTCCACAGTTAATCTAGCTTCTGTCCTTCCCTGCCCTTTCCTTTGGTGTCTTAGTTTTTCTTCCTTTGATTACAGTCTCCTGTTTCAACCCTCTCTTCTCATGTTCCTTCTCTGGGATTTTCTGTGATTTTTAAGAGGTGCTTGCATTCCTCAGGGCATAGAAGGCTTGGTGTCTAGAGAGTTCCTGACATGTTTTTGTGACTGCTTTTCCTGGGCAATATTTAAATACACTCTTCTTTCGTGTCAGTCCACAGAATAGACAGAGAAGTTGGGGACAGCTGGCATTGCCTGTTGGAGGAATATCTGTGATAATTCTGCCGTGCTTGAGAGCTGTGATGCATTAATGGTGTAACTCTCTGTTGTCCCCTTTGCTATTTGTGTGTTGCTCTCTGTCTGGAGAGGGGCCCAAACTGAGGGGCTACTGCCTGGGGTGCAGTGTACCCTTTGTCAACAGTCAACCAAAAGGTTATGGGTGTGACTCTCCTCAGTCAGGAGGCCAAAAGTAGCTCAGCATACGCAAGAGCTTGTGCTTACTCTGCAGCAGCACGCATTGGGAAAAGGAATTGCAATGTGCTGTTCTTTAACAGTTGATCCAGTGACAGGACAGCAACCTAAGTCTTGAAAAAGGCTACATGGCACTTGCTCGACCAGCTTTCTAAGACAGGCAACTGCCTTCTGTGTGCTCCATTTGACATCCACAGAAGTAGGAAAGTAGCACTTCTCTAGGTACAGTACATAAATAAGAATCTCACAGGCACCAGAAGAGAGAGAATAACTGACAAAAATAGGTATAGTATTTGAAACGGGTAAAATGATGATGTTCTGGGGGTTTCTTCACAAGAATGATATAAAAGCAGCTAGTAAGAAACTTAATGCTCACTGGTGTTGGTGTGAGAAGAGAGGGGGTTTTTTGTTTCATTTTCAGATGGTAGTTTAGTGGTTCAGTATAACTAATTCTATCAGTTTTTTTGGCTTAGGGTTGCTTATGTTGCTGGTAAGTTATGTGAGTGCATGGGACGTGAGGAGATGGTAGTCATTGATTGCAGGAATTGTATAGTTCAGTGTGTAAGTGAGGAGCGCAAAACTGTATGTTCAAATATATTCAGTGAGCCTCAGAGATGAAGCTGGTTGGAGGTTGTCAGTGTATACTGTTATATGTATTGACTGCAACAGAAAAGGAAACGTCTGTCTTACTTTCTCACAGCTAAACCCACAAATATTTGTATATACACATAACCTCTAAGTTTACCAAATGCATAGTGACTTACCAACCCACAACGACGTGTCATCCCTAAAGATGGCTATTGCCTAGAGAATCATCTCCTTACCTTACCTCTCTTTTTGTTTGAACAGAAGTCAAAAGATGCGTGATCCACATACGTGCCCTGAAGGGAGTCAGTGCATCCAAGCTAGCAGATGCATCTTGCAACTTCCAGAGGTGAGAAGCTGAGGGAGTTTGGGAACTCTGTCACTTTATTTCCTCGTGCCAGTTGATGCTGTACATTAAGAAATCCCTACTCCAAATCTGGGAGGTTGATTACGCTGCCGGTGAGACACTCAGTTTCTCAGTGCGGCAACTCGGTCCCTGACTAGGAGACACATACTGGAAAGTGGTCTGTAAACCAGAGGGGAAACTTCATTCTGCCAGTAAATAGTGACAGACCTTTTATGTAGATAGTGGTGGTGGTTGTAAAGGATCTCTTACTCAGGTGCATTGCATATGCACACCTTCTTCTCCTTAGTATTGAAGACGGAATGCCTCATCTACATTTTACCCTGGAAGGGATTGTGCTGTAGAGAAGATAAATATTAGAAGCTTTATGGAGACCAAGGAGGGTGACACAAGGCAGTGGGGCTCAGATCACTATAGAGAAGTGTCTTGAAACTTTGAATAGATGAGGCTGAAAAAGAAGCCAAAGCTGTGTCTGCCTGTGTTGTTTAGATTAGTCTTTTGTTGCCTCTTAGAAAGAAGAGGCTGTTATTGCAGCCTTGGGGAGGACTGTTTCTTGGTTTTGCAAGGACATTAAGTCAATGTCATAGGTAATTTCTATCTTCAAATGATCTATTATTCAGCAAAAGAATTTCATATTAAGAGAGAACAGAACATGTCAAAAGGTGAAAAAATCTGTGGCTACAAATTTAAAATCATGAATTATGTTGTCATGATTAGCCAGCATCTTAATACTTGCATCAAGCTCATATCACGGCAGTTTTGTGCTTCTGAAAGAATACTCTGGAGTGCTGGTATAAGTACAGCTGAGCCATAAGTAAGGGTGGTGGTCTAAAATGAGCACTTCATACTGCAGCTAATACTGCAGAGTATGTGTGCATGCGACAAAGCAGTGCTGTTCAATTCCTTGACCTAGCTCTCATGAACTGGAGGCAGCTCGGATGAGTCTCACCAGCTTTGCAAAGAAGCGGGATATGTTGATCCAGGTGGACTGCTATACCTCTGACTTCCAGGACCTATGCTGCTTTCTCTAATCTGTGCTGTTCTGGTGTACCAGTTCACTTGGAGCTAGTTTGAGTATCCACATAATGTAGCCCTACCTTGAGTCAAGCGCATGCAAAACAGTCACCAAATTTGTTTAGGTAACATCAACTTGCCATTTTGATGGTTTTAATCATTGGTGACTTTATCAGTGCTAAAGAAAACGCTCAAGAAAAGTCTACTGCTGAGTAATTCCTGACCCGTGAATTACTTTGCATCTCACATTTCAGATCAATATAGTAAAACAATACCAAAAGGTGTTTGTAACATGGATTTAACAGGAGTTATTTAACAGGCACTTCTGCAGATTAGCTTGTGTCACCCCTGGCAGGCCAAGGTCTAAGTGCATATAATTGTAGTTCCAATAGCAAAGAATCCTTCAGTGTAAACAATGTGGGTCATTAAAGCTCCCTAGCATTTAATTATCACCAATTAGCAACTAAGTGAGGTAACATCTTATGCAACAGACTCTTAATGTATTATGTGCAGTGAAGGATAGCTCTCACTGCATTGTTGAGACCAAATGGGCTGGGAGGCATAGGGAAGGGGTCATCTTGCTTAAGACTCAGCTAAGTATTCAACTGTAGTCTATTAGTAAAATCAGGTATTAGTATTACAGCATTGCTGAAATAACGTTTGACGTTTAACCCTGATTAGCACTGTTATCTGTACACAGGGCACTGAGGGATCCTTTGGCATTGATAATGAGGAGTATGAAGCTATGCCTGTGGAGGTGAAGCTATTACCCCGGAAACTCCGGTTCTTCTGTGATCCCAGAATGAGAGAGCAGATGCTCCATGCAGCAGTACAATGAGAATTCATGTCAAAGGGGCCAGTGTTTACCAGTCTTACCAGGGTCTCTTCAAGGCACGTGAAACCTCACTGACTTGATTAGCCCCACCAGACTAATAAGCCATTTGGCTATTTTTATGCACAAGGTACTTCTGTTGGAAGTAGCTGATTCGACTAGTCTCAAAGAGGTTACAAATGCAAATGAAAATTCTAAGAAATGCATGTTAACTTGATGGCATCTTTTTTCCCCCAAAGAAGTCATCAGCGTCCCATTTACAGCACTGCAGGCTGAGTGCTGTGTGCCAGATGCTACTGCTTTAATGCAATTGTATATTAAAGTAAAATGGAAGCACACTTGTCCTTGTGTTTGAAGAGTTTAGGTCTACTTTACCTATGTATAAATCTCGCAAAACCTGGGATCTTGGAAAAATTTATTTTGGGGGAGTAATGCGAAGGAGGTCTATGAAATGTTGGAATTGCCACATTAAAACAGGTGGTTGGTTATGTACTCTGTCACAAAATAACTTGGAGATCGGTGATACAAAGCTTCAGAGGAAGTTTAAAAATTCCCCATATGTATCTGGATGTTTATGTTATTTTTTTTCATCTTGCCAGATTCAACAGCACAGAGTTCCAGTTAATAATACAGTAGAAATATATTACTTTGATCAAGTTTAGGTGTGTTATACAGCAGCAAATTGGAAAATGCCATCATTGACCCAAAGCTGTATGAAGTACATGCGGACAGACTCTTTAACAAGCCAAATGAGTCTTTGTAAGTAATCCTTTTATTCTTGTAGTAGTATAACACAAATAAGGGCATCCAAGTAACTTTTTTATTCACTGTGTCTGGTTGCTCTTCTCTTTTAATGTAAACAGTGCTCATCACTCCTTACGCAACCTACATTCCCTGGAGTCCCAGTACTGTAATTAGTTTTGTTGCTTTTCTGAGCTTTTGTTTACAGCTTCACTTTAATTGCGGAAAGGAAATTTTATTGACTTAAGCAAGGTTATCTGTTGCCCTTCTTACTGTAACTTAAAGTTCACATGATTCTGCCTTGCTTACTGGAAGAAAAAAATTTGATCCTTACTTTTCTGGTGTGATTGTTGTTTGTACATAGTCCCCATATTATGCTGTGATCTAGTCTAAGTTCATCTGTTGATTCTTTGCTGTAATCAAAATAAGGACATTAGGGAATTGACTTCCAGCAGCTTTGTTAAAGACTGCGTCCTGGCTGCATGCTGCTGCAACAGCATCCTCTGCTGGAGGCTTGCTGAAGGAAAAATGCTTTGAAAGGGGAAGTAGGGTTGGTGTTCTGGGTGATGCCGCAACCAAGGTGAACGCTGTCCTTCCCTTGACTACAGTGTGGAGAAACTAATTACCTAAGCTACTGGGGCAAGCACTCATCCCTTCGACTAAGATCTAGGGGATTAGAAGCCTGGTAGTTCTTTTTAACGGTTATGCTGGTGATAGGGCCTGTGTTGTGCTGTCTTCTGATCTGCAGCAACTAATAGCACCCAGTGGACCCTGGGGTACTCTCCAAGGAACGCGTTGGCTGTGCTCTGCTCTTTTTGCTTGCCACAGAGACACCCGGAATGTTGCTGTGCAGCCACTGGCTCATTCAGAGTCAGGGGCAGTTCTCAGCAATTGAGTTTTTCATCAAGCTGATGCTTCTGTAATAAAATTAGCAATGCTTTTGCTCAAGTGGCAGGAAAGACAAGGCAGCAGCCATTTCAAAAAGGTAAGCTTTAATTGTATTAAAAAAATACCTATGTTTTAGTAAGCAGTTTCTCTACACAGCCACAGGCCTATGGGAGCAACCACACATCTGCAAGATGCAAACAACATCAGAGCTGTTAGAACTACAACCAGCCTGCTGCAAGGGGTGAGATGATAAGAACTAGCTTCTGGTTCATCTGTACCATTTTACAGGGAAAATGACTAATTCTCTTCCACAGTATCAGACGCACAGCTCCCACTGCAATGTGATTCCTTGCTTGAGGGTAACCAAGAGCTCCCTTCAGAATTGGTATTGTTAATGCTGCTCTGATGTTAAAGTACCAAGGATCATCTGAGACACAGGCTGATATTTAAATATTCATATCAGCATAAGTTAAGTAGCTTGTATAAATACCATTCAAGTCACTTTTCCCCTTCCTTTACAATTCAGAGGTCTTCCAGTATGGAGTGGTTCTAGACATCTGAATTGCAACATTCAGAGGGGAGGTGTGAGGAAAACATTACATAAAATAAGCAGGGGCTGAATCCGCTATCTACAGTGTTGAGGAACGGACTCTGTTCTCATGTTTCCGTCTGACAGCAAGACAAAGAACTTTCTTTGTATGAACTCTGAGACAAGAAGCAGGAGTAGAATCCTGGGTCCCACTCATGATAACACTTATCCTGGTTTCAACTTACAGTCCATTCTAGAAGGGCTTAAAATACTGTAACATAAATAAAAAGGAAGGATAACAACCTAATGATGGACCAGCCCAAGGCACCTGTTTATTTTAACCATGATTAAACATTCCCATTCGAATGACATGTTGCATTAACCAGGACCTGAAATCCTGGTTCATAGTACCCTTTGTTTTAGACAGATGTTTCATTCTGTTAGGTCGGTACATTTCAGTCCCTTGCAAAATACGTATGTGTTGTCTTCTCTCATAATCATTAGACCACTAGCTTTGGCGGGGGGGGCGTGGAAAGGAGACAGCAACTAACTTAGAAGTAATAGCTGAGATGAAAGAATGTGGGTTAGTGTGCATGCTTTGTACCTAGACGTTTGCATTAGGAGAGAGTGCTCATGCCCTTTCCCCTCCCAGAGCAAAGCATGCCTGTCCCTTGCATAGTCTGTCACCAAGAGGGCCACACCTGCTCCTACCTTTTTGCCCATTAGCTTTGGCAGTTCTTAAAATGGAAGTATTACAGTAGTGCTGCTTTACTGAATAAGCTGTACAGGAAGCTACTTTCCCTTGAAAAGGAACTTTCTTCTGCCCTTAAGGGTGCTGGATAGGCGAGCTCATCTCCTGTGACAGACATGACCATTAGCTCTAACATACATTGGAGTACCTACTTCATATATGCTAGAAAAGAAGGTATTAGCATGTCTCTAAGACAAATCTGAACTCTAATTCAGTAAAATGCCTTTCTCCTAGTATCTGTTATAGTTCTTAGTTGTACTTGGCTCTATGCAGCTTGGCCTAACCTTGCAGTGAGAAGACTTTTGCATGATTTAAATGTCTGGCATGGTATCCCTTGTTCAGATTGAAAACATAGCTTTTATTTCTCTCCCAAGTTTTACCCTCCAATCCAGATAGTACAAGTAGTAATAATTCATTACTTGATTATACATTTCTAGTGCAACTTGAGTTAAGATACAACTATGAAGCTCTTGCTGTCCTGTTTAAACTCAAGCAATTACCAGCTGAGAACCTGCAATGGCTGGGGTGTTAGAGAGGAACATACCAGACTGTGTCTACCAGGGCACAGGATATATACATGGTTACTGTAGCCACCATTCAACCTGGGCTCTGATCACAAGCAACTGACCAGAGACATCACACCAAAGAAATTAAAGGCACCACTGTAAAGGCAAAGTACTTCAAATGGAGAAGGGGATTTTTGCAGTAATCGGCAATATCCTACTTTATGCTACACTTTCCTCCCTCTTTTAATTCCAAATACACCAAGTAACTGTCTCCCTTCCAGCTGCTAGTATTCAAAAAAAGCAACTATTAAGTGCCAAGGAGGGGATTTTAAATGTATGCACTTAACTCTTTTACCTTGAATTATGTTATCTCCTGGAAAGGTAAGATTCAGTGCAGTTGGTTCCAAACAAAAACAGCCTACTGAACAAGCCCTCATGGCCCAAGCTGTAGCCATTTGTTTATCATATGTACCCATTTATCAAGGATTTTCCACATGTGACAACAATAAAAACAATGTCTATTAGAAAAGGGGAGTGCAGGTGGGAAGTTCTTTTGCAGCAAATCAAACAAGGAAGGGTTAGGACAGAGAAGCCTTTTTGTTCTGTTTTCTGTCTTTTGTAGCAGTCACCTGCCAAAAGAGGCTGTAGAGAAGCAAAATTACAAGGAAGAGCAAAATAGGCTGTAGCCATCCAGCTGGGATGTAGCATGGATGCTACTTCTACAGTAATCTGCTTGCTTTGCTGCTTCTGCACCCATGCTGCTGCTAGCAAGTGAAGACCTCGTTTCTGGAAAGCAGAGGTTTAATGAATGTCAAATAGTAATTTCAGGAGGTTCTGCGTGGTGGGCTCTAGCAGTGCTGTCTAGTAGACCTGATGTTCTGACAGCTTGTGAACATAGCGCTCTAATGCAGGGTGTTGGAAAGCCTCTGACTGCAGAGGCTGTAAAATTTCAATGACAAATTAAAGGTTTGGTTTTACCTAGTTCAGCAAAGGAACACTGACATCAAAGAGAGCAGAAAGTGATTAGCAGCTGACCACAGCTAAACTGTAGCAAACCTTCAAGAAAGTGAGAGGAAGAATTGCTAGAGACTAGCTTCAGTTCCTTTTTTTTATATCTGAAGGAAGTTAAGTAAGTGACAGCACTACAGTGCCAGCTCTACTTCCTCAGGGATCTTCACTGCAGACAGCATGTTAAAACTAAAGTGAAAGTTAGAAAAAAGCATGGAGATTGCGGGTCACTTTTATGCTAGAGGTGTCAATTTAAAAACAAAACTTATTCTTAAGGAAGAGAGATGGGTGTTCCCATTAAATGATATTCAGCTCTGTTTTTTCCTCTTTCTCAATTTTTTTCCCCAACCTTCTAAGGATGATTATGTTACAGTTCTGAGCAACTGGCAGTACAAGCAGCAGCATGTTTTCTCCTGTACAAAAACATCCAAAGCCCTCAACAAGCAGGCAAGGGAGCAACTGCTCAGACAGGCAGATCACAGGAACATAATAAGCTGAAGCTCATACCGATGAACTGTGCAATAAGCCTTGTGAGGCCCCTGATCCGACACCTCACTAAAGCCTCTGAATCTACAGCAAGCAAAACCACCCCTTTGCTGCAGATAGCCTTCGAGGAAAAACAGGACATGCCAGCCTCCTTCCTTCCAGAGGCAGACAGACCACAGAGGGTCTACTTGGAGAACATTTGCTTCACCTGTTCTAAAAAGAATTAGAAGGTGAGACTTCAGTGGTTCAGGCTCTAAAATGCTCGGATAAACGGATACATCAGCTACAGTTTGCATTTCTACAGACTGCAGAAAGGCTCCAAGGGTGCTGAAATCTCTTATGGCAGAAGCAGCAGCTGTAGCCACAGTTCAGGAAGAACAGTTGGCTTAAAGCTGATGCTGCTACTGGCTGAAGGATTTTGGGCAAAGCAGTATGTCACACCTGTAACCCACAGAACCATTCTTGGATTTTGCATGGCAAAGGGATTACTCTTTACCAGGACAGCCCTCCTGGTAAATTGGAGGTAACCAATGGTCCTGCGTGAACTGAATCCTATTCTTTCCACAGTACAAGAATAAGAAACACTGTTCATCTGGTTCTACAGCTTCTCTGCCCAGGAAAAAAAAGGCCTGCTGTTAGACATTGCTTCTAGCAGCTGTGCCAGTTAAGAACACCAAACTCCAAGGGAGCCTGCAAACTGCGAAGCCGTTCCAGCTAAAAGGTGACATACTGCTCTCCATCTCACACTGAAAGCCAAGGACAGTGGCAGGCAGTGCTGAACGCTGCTCGACAAAAGGAGGATCAGCAGACAATGTTAAAGCAAAGGAGTGACAAGTAGCATCTGCTACAAAGGAAGGGCTAGTGACATGAGTTAAAGCATACTTATTCAACCCAATCCGGCCCAGCACCATCTAAGCTGAGGCTGCAGAACGTAGTGACTGCAAGGTGACTCGGTGATGTTGGTCCCTGTTAAATGGGAGACCATCTTGCTGGTTTGACGATTTTAAACCAAAGCAGCAGCTGTGATGCAACTGAAAACCAGAGGAAGCGGGAGGAGGGATGAAGTAGAGATGGTGCTCTTCTCCAGCTCTGAGATAGGTAGGTATAGTCTTTGCCAGTTTATACCACCTCATATGCTGGAAGTGAAACCGTGCTGCTCCAGTAAGTAAAGTCATAAGATCCTGTAGCACCCCCTTATCCCAAACTTGCTTCTGCCACTGATGAGGAAGGGTGGCTTTATTCCAACTCAGCCGCTAGAAGGTGGGTGAGGGGTGTTTAAAGGAGTCCTGTTTTTTTATCATTGGTTTAACTGTCCCCACCAATAAACATGGTAGGACAGGAGATGTTTTATGAGACTGGGCCACTAACAGCCTGTGCTGAAGCTCTCTTCGGTCCCCATGTGGAAGAGGGGATGATAGGAGGGTTTTCCAGTCAAGCCTTGAGAGCTCAGCTACAGCATTTCACATTGGGCCCCATCAGACAAAGTGCTTTCCTGAAGTCTTCAGCCCTCAGGTATCCAGGCTAGGCCAAAACCTAGCTATCACTGGCAACAGTGAGGATTGGTGCAAAGGTGCCACTGGTCCCATCTAAACAAAACAAAAAAACAAACCAACCAACCAAAAAAAAAAAAAAATCTTCGAGCAGGTACTCATTGGGAAGTTGAGGGGGAGAAAATAAAATCACATTTTGTTTTAAAATTATAAATACTCTCCATATAAAGTTATTAAATAAAATGAGATCCATCCAGTGGCTGTGGTGAGTTCCAGTGATCCTCCTAAGCAATGTCTGGTAGTCTTTAAAAAGTGATCTTTGCTCCCCATCTCTCTTGCCCTTGGTTTAAGTGCAGCAGGGGTTGTCAATGACTAGCATAACATCAATGCCATACACCTCCAGCAGGTCCATAAGGAAACTTCGATCCCCTTGGGGATCCAGGCCCATGCCTCGTGCGTGATCAGCTGTCAGTGTCTTGTCCTGGCTGGCTGACACCTCCATCAGCGTCTGAAATATGCGGTTGTTCTGCTCCATGAAAAACCTATAGGATAAAGTCAGCTAAGATGATGGCATTGGACCCCCCCAAAAGATAGCATATTTACCAAACAGGCAGCAGAGCCCCAGAACTGCATTTAAACCACTCGAATCACAGATCCCACCTTCTTAGGTGATGCTGTAGTAGTTTTCCGTCTACCATATGGATGACCCAGAATAAACAAAGATAAAGCAGTAACTTTTAATTTACCATGGTGCTTCTATCTGGCCGATTTATGGTAGGCATTTCACTCTTCAGAAGCAAGCCACGTTATCAGCTAATGTGTACTTTGCGGTAATCATCAAGTGGCTACATCAGACCTATAGCTCCAATAATGCAAAGGAGGAAACAGCGTTGTCATCCATCTAGTAAGCCATGGTAAATAAATTCTCTGTTACTGGCACGGAATACAGCAGTGATAGCTACTTCCTACCTAGTGCTTTCCTAGGAACACACAAGGCTGTTCAAAAAGAGGTCTGACTACATGTGTGCAGCTCAACAATTGGAGCTCTGCCCCGACAGCCCTTCACACAGTTTCATCCCATTACTTCTCACCTGCTGCAGACTGTGAGCAATAGCAAGAGGCAGTGAAGGGCTTCAGAGATGGCAGAAGTGTGGGTTTCATCTAATTCTGTACCCCATACTCGGCCCCCAGTTCTGGTTCCTCTGTTTGCCAAGTACAAAGCCAGCCACATCGATGGGCCAGTCCTTCACACGCAGGTCTTATCCCACGCTGTACCTCCCCCAGCATGGTACAGTGCCTGCTTCCCACAGACATTATCCTTTCCTGAGCCAAATGTTCTGGCATGAAAAGTCCTATAGTGCTTATGTTTTCAAAAATAGGAGGGGATTCTTGCATTTCTAATAGTGTTTTTAAAATTCTCTTCTCCCTCCCAGCACTTAAGAGACCCAATAATATAGCTGCATTTGGCTTCTCAAAATGAAAGGAAGATGATCTGAAGAGGAAGAGCCAGTTTGGTTCTTGGATCCTAGAGGAAGAGAGCTGACTATGGAATTGTGTTAACCATCATGTTTTGTAATATGACAAACCAGTGTAACATGAAATCAGTGAGAGACTCCCTAAACCTAACAGTGACCAACTAAGTGTTAGAGGTAGACACTCACAAGATGAAAAGGTCCTCTTCACAGGAGCTACAATCCTCACCCACTTCTTGAGAATACATTAACATCTGCCTGAGAGAAGGGAGACGGATTAAAGGCACATACCTACAGTGAACCTCAAAGCATTATGAGCAGACAAGGAATACAACTAAAAACTTCGCATCCATTTCTTGGAGACAAATCAGATTAACAGCGTTGCCCTGATATCTGAGTCAACAGGGTGGTCTTTATAAGGCACTGGACTAAAAAGCAGACTGTTCTCAGTTCTGCTACCGATCAGTGGTGAAACAAGGGTGAGTCACAACCTCTGCTTCTCTTCCTGCCTTCTACCTGCTCCATCAGCTCACTGGTGGAGTGATTTTATGTGTGCAGAGTGCCCAGGGACACTCATACCAGTCAGCTACAGTGGAACCAGAATCAAAAGAGATGAGCTGAAGCAGTGGGAAATTTTGAAAATACTAAGACAAGAAGGAAAGTACAAAGGAGCAGTGTCCTCTCTATTCCTCATCATACTGCTCTCCTGTCAGGACCAGGACCACCCAGATGTCTGTGATTACCTCTGATCATTGAGCCGTCGGTACTTCTCCTTGTCAGCATTGTTAATTTTCAGGAGTGGTTGCAGATGCTCATGATGCGTCTTCACATTCTGGTTGTCCACGTAGACATCGTAGAGATCCCGTTTCTCTTCAAAGATCTTTTCTGTTGTACCTGCCAAAATCAGAGAAGATTTTCAGAGCAGCATGTTGCTTTCCCAGCAGACCAACTGTTCTCTCCTGCTTTCGTAGTTAGTTATTCCATGCACATCCTATTTCTCATCAGTTTTATCCCACAGTCTGGTGTCTCAAGACATTTTGCAGCCTGAAATTAAAAACGTCACGCCTAATCCATCATACTTACAGGCCACATATGATACTTCTGTCTCCAGCATTTCTATGTCTGCCACATTCACATAGAAGAATGGTTTGGACTCTGGGACAGTTCCTCCAAGACCAGGCAGAGAAACATTGGCAAGGCAACAGCAGCAATACACTGCGGACAAGAGAAGTACATCCTGAGACGCTTTCAGTATTCCCTCCAAGGGCATTCTGAACCCCACTTACCCAGTTCTCCCACACGCTTCTATGAAAACAATGGTAAGAGCTTGGAAATGCCCATGAACACCAGAACTTCTCAAGTGGGGACATCCTGTTTTGGATAGGAAATAATCAGTTCTCCTATGGGAATCCCATGTTCTAGATTCCACAAATTCATTCAGCACTCTCATCTTCTTGTGTTGACAGGAACTGTATTTGACAGTGCCAAGTATGTCCTTACCCAAAAGGCCTGAAGAAAAGCTTTTTGTAGGAAATGGGTAAATGCAGGCTGAACGCTATCTTCACAAGGAATGGTTGCGATGTATTTTAAAGACCTGCATGATGCCTATCCCCTCAGTACCCACAGGCATTTCTGCAGTGCTTCAACCTACGAGATCAGAGCTCTGCGGTGTCCCTGGAAACATACCTCTATAGCAGACAACTCCAACTGGGGGCGGTGAAAATATCAATATGCGCTTGCGCAGCAGGGCAAACTTCCAGAGGACAAGGATCTGCTCACCGAAGAATTTGATGAACTGAGACATACAGCCAGCAGGGTGTGTGATCTGCAGGTGGAGGGAAAGGGAAGAAAACAGCTCAGAGGTGAAACAGGGACACAGGCACAGATGCTAAGTCTAAATGTGGGAGTAAGACCAGCACACAGCAGTGACAGAGAACTGCAGCTTCTAACAGCCGAAGTAACAAAATCTTAGCAGCCCACAAAGCACTGGAGTGACTGCTTATATAAAGAAGTATGAGATGCCAGCAAGGAGCAGCAGCACACTGCACATTCCTGCAAGCCTCCGAGCACCTGCCTCACCTTCATCTCTGGGTACATGTATCTGTGGATGGATGGCAGCCAGTGGACAGGTTGCTGAGAGGTGGGGGTGCCCTTGGTATCAGGGAGGACTCCTTTCTTGTCATCATAGAACGCCTCTAGATGGGAGTAGTGCCCTGGCATCTCCAGCTGGTGTCTGGAAAAGAAAGGAAAAAAGGGGAGATCTGTAGCGTCTCCAGACTTATTTAGTGCCTTGCCCCCAGCCAGCATCTGCTTTCCCAGCTAGCAAAGGAGCCCTGGATGCCTCAGTTGCACAGACCTATCCAGGAGGGCAGCCGAAGCATCAGGACTAACACCAGCTTTCAGTGCAGCCAGAGAACACGGGCAGGACTGAAGCAGACAGAGAGCTGACGTATGCATAGGACTGATCCTGTTTTAAATATGCTCAGGTAGGAACAGCTTTCCCTTCTACCATCACCATTGTCTCTGCCAGGTCCACTCAGCTGAAGCACACGCCTAGCCAGGATCACCACTGTAGGTTTAGAAGCCTTTTGTGAGCCCCTAGTAAAATGGTTTGCAGAAGGAGAAAAGGGGAACAACTTGTCCTCTCAACTCTCCCCTTGACACTTAAGTCCCCACAAAATAAGTGGGGTTTGGCTAGCATCTGAGTAGCCTGTTAGCAATGAACAGACTGCTGCCAATCAGTTCCGTGTTTCCTTCCCGTTGTGAACACGTAACTCTTTCTGGAGAAGCAGTCATTCAAGGAAATCATAGCTAGACATTGTAGCCAAATTCTCACTCACGCCTAAAATCGCTCTCCATTGAGGCGTCACCTCTCCCAGGTGGGGAGTGGCCAGTCCCATTCCCAAGGGAACTTACCTGACCTGGTTCTCCAAGAAGTGCATGTACCTATACAGCAGGGTGTAGGAAGGGGAGAGAATCCCCACGGACTTCATGCGGGCACCACGCTCTAACTCACTCTCCACAGGCATGTTGGCAAAGCAGGCCAGGCCAAAACAGAGCCCTTTCCGGAAATAACTGGGGACAAACATTTGGCAGAAGGATTAGTGTTAAAAAGAGGGAAGGGGAAGAAAGAAATGTAACTGACCACTAAAAATACTGATTTGGGAATGCAGTTCCTTCTTTAAGGAACCCCCTGAAATCCCACCCTGCTATCTGAAGGGCTGAGAGCAGGCCTCAGGTGTCCTAGCCTTCTCAGGAACAAGACAGGACATTTTAGGCAGGAGTTCCCACTAAAGCCCCTACCAGCCACATCACAGGCTGGTAAGGAACACAAGGAAAGAACTTGGAAGGAAGACCAACAGAAGTTGCAGGACCCAGTCAACGCAGTGCTCTTCTTCCAAGAAAGAAGAGCCTGCAGTGCATGAAGATGTGAGCGTAGTCTAGCTACCTAGTGATATTGTGGGTGCCAACACGTTGAAGCATACTCTAGCTGAGTGCCAGGGTAAATTCACATGCCTTTGAGAAAGTAACTGTTATTCCTGACCCAAAGGAATTGTGACACTGCAATTCATTGCAAAACGCTGCTGCATTGCAACACTGGGTTAGTAAAAGGATGGGAACGCAGAAAATTCCTAGCTTATGTCCTTCCACTGAAGGAAGGAGCTACCAAAGAAGAAAGTGAGCAAGGACTGTTTATCACCACATTTAAAGGATCCGAAAGCACTGGCAGAATTAGGAACCTTTTTCTAAGTATGGTTCCTGCAAAATCCTTCCCACTTCAGTTCTGCCATTCTTTCCCCTTCACCTTAGGCCTCTGCTGACAGCCCCAATAGTGGCAGTGCAGTATGATTTGCCTGATACGCATTAAAATTTGCACCCCACTGAGAAGCTGGCCTGCCCCGTTCACCAGTTGGCCTCCACAGCCAAAGTTGTCATACAGAAGATCCCACACAGCTAGCTGGTACTTGATACGATGTTGAGAGTATCTGAAGAGTATCTTTGGCTCAGCTAGATACAGTTTAGCAGCATGTTTATGCAGGAACTTCATAGATGGTATTTTTCTTGGACGTTCTGAGTTAAGGGGTGGTGGTGTAGATGTACAGCTAAAGAAGTAGTAATATAGCTCAGACATACTCACATGAAATCTGACTGGATTTTGTGGGACCCGCTTGCCATGGATTTGAATTCCACGCCTTCCAAATCAATATCTTGAGGTAAGCACCACTCCACCATGTTGCCTGCAGAGAAGCAAATTTATTTGGGTAAACTTGGACACAGTACTCATTTCTAAAGGGCAAACACCAGCAACAGCAAGTTGTTGCTTTTACATCACTGGGATGCCAGTTACAGTGCACTAACGCAACTCTTGTACTCCTAAATTGACACAGACAGTAGCTGACATACTATACTCTACACATCTCTTGCAAACGCTACTTGTTGCGGCACAACACCCAGATATTGCAGAACTTTTGGAGCCGTTTGTGAAGCTAGTGCTGTTTTGTGGGTTTATCCTTTATATGCTTAATCACAGAGCAGATACAGTTTTACCTGACAGTGGATGATTTATGGTATTAACACTGCTCCATTCAGGCTGTCTGCGTGGGTATCCGATATAGAAAGAACCCAATGCATAGACTGCTGCTCTTTAGGATGAGTTTCTGTGATAGCTCATACCACCACCAATATCCTCCTTCGGCTACGCTTGGCAGGGCTGGTCAAACAGGAACTCCTAAGCCAGCATCCCAGCCATCACTACATCTCCCTGGAATCTCTCATGTTTAGTTTAGGATAGGAGGAGTTAGCTGAAGCTTTATATGGAGGCTGAGGTGATCCGAGTACTGCAACATGTTTGCGCATGCTAGAATAACCAAACAAAAAAGCACATAAATTACAAGCTAGTTTAAGATCAGCAAACATCTGGCACCTGCCAACCCATCCAGAACGCATGCAGTTGTTCAGTGGAAAAGGCCACCTGAGGAGCCTGATCCTGGAACAGATGATATCAGAGAAGTCACAAAAAGTCCCTAAAGCTGATGAAGTCCTGCCCTGCTGCTGGCAAGTTTACCATGGACAAAAAAAGGGGACTCCTCAGGCTTTCCCACGCCAGCACTTCAGAGCCTAACCCACTCATCTGGACACTGCCACTGCACCGAGATGTGCTCCAGGTTTACCCATTGAGTCCTGTTCTCTGTCAGCTTGCCCACAGCAACAGCATTTGAAGTAATGCAACTTCGTTTTAACAACAAAGCAAACAAACATTCTTCAGTATAACGCAATGGCAGATGCACCCTGACGATGCTTTCTACTGGTACAGTCCTTCCAGCGCCCTTTGGGGTAAGCATCCCAGCTGTGCTCACACGGACAGCGTACATTTGGAAGGGCCTTACACTCTGCTGAGACTTTTAGAGTTATTTAAATATGAGGCCTCATTTCTGAAGCCTGCCTGTTGTGTCATTACTCATACTGCACAAGCATATGCATGCACTCTCGCACAGGAATTGGGCTTAGCTACTGACATTTAAATAGGCTATTTTTCTTCTCACATAGATACTGTATTCAGCAGACCTCCCCCAACCCTGCCTGGCAAGGACTTCAAAAAAACAACAGCGTGAAGTGTGGCAACAGGAGAGGTTTTGCATCCAACTAACCACTTCTAGTCCACAAGTAGACCTGTCCCGCAGAGCCGGGCTGGCTGGGGAGCAGCGGCAGCCTCGTGACCCCGAGCACAGCTTTGTGCAATCACACACGAAACCACAGAGCTCTGCTGTAAAGCATCTTCGCCTCTGAGGCGTGTGAAAGGCTGGCAGAGAAAGCCAGTGACATCATGCCAGCCTGCGTGGTCCCCTGTAGGTTTTGCATATTATATATAGATGTTGGCTTTTGTTGTTTGGGGGTGTGTGGTTGGTTTTCTTTTTAAAGGCACAAGACCCTTCCTTGCAAGAGTGAGGAAGTCAACTCTTAAGACTGTTGCCTCTTAACCACAAAACTGTGGTTAAGGCCAGATCTGCTTTTAAGTCTTGCATCACAGAGAATCGCTTATTATTGGTCATTACCTATAGATTAATAGATCAATATGCCAGAGCACCATCGAGCAAAGGAAACTGTGTGACTTTTTGTTCAGTTTAGTCACAAACACTGCTGTCAGGTATGATATCCACTACAGAGGTGTTGAAGTGGACACAGCCCAAACAATGTCTCTTCTGCAGCAGTAAGTAAGGAAAAGATGCCTTGAAACAGAGCCTTACCCTACGTGTAACCACAAAACCAACTTGCATATCACGAAGCTATTTTTTTTCTGGGATCTGTCACAAGCAACCCACACCTGCGCTCCTGGCAGCTCCTCACGTCACCTTGCCCTATGAACGTACAGCAACGTGGCAGTCGGAGAACAAACGCAGAGATTAAAAAACAATTAAGAAAGTTGGTCTGGCGAAACAGCAGAGCAAACAAAGGAGAGACTTCACCCAGACGTGATAGCGACTGCCAGCCTGCCCGAGAAACCGGAGGAGGGAGCAATGTTGTAGAAAAACAGGAAGCATTGCCCTTCCCCATGCAGAAAGCAGCTCTTGTGTGCACGGGAAACTTTCCAAGTGAGAGTCACCCAGCGCTAGAGAGCGAGCAAGTGGCTTTGCTGAGAGTCAAATCTGCAGATCTGGAGATCTCTTGAGAGCAATCGCCCAGCTCCAGGCCAGGTCAGAACCAGGACTCTCAGTTTCTGGTGTGCAAAGTTAAGGATGTTCTTCCTCTTTCTCCTGTATTTTCTCTCCCCTGGATTTTCACATCCTTACAAATATGATGATAGCACTAGCATTTGGTGGTCATCACCGGGCCCTTCTCACCACTAGATGTTTCCCAAGATCTTTAGGGTCCCCAGCCGTGCAATGCCACCATGTTGTGCCAGGACACAAGAAGCACAAAGTGTGACCTAGCCATCACACTGGCTCCGTTTCCTGCATGGAAGAAATGCAGGACAGAAAAACAGAATATTTGCATGTTCACTGGTGCAAAATGGATTAATTCCCTCTCTTCCCTCCTCACCTCCCTCCACTACTCACATCACCCTCTAAGCCAACAGACTGTGTGGGACCTCCACAAGGTTGACTATCATCATCTCCGTCACAGAAGAAGGGATAAGAAGATTCAGCCTCTTTTTCACTATTCTGATCTGAGAGAGCTGATGTGGCCATGGACTTTGCTTTATCTTTGTTTATCTCTCTCCCAAAGCAAAATTTATTGTTCTATTTTTTTCACTTGCTTTACCCAAACAAGTATGAGTCTCAGAACACACCTGTGCTTGAGCCTAACGCCAAGTAGGTCACACCTACCAGATGTATCCCCACTGCTGCCCAAGACACTCTTGGCTTTTCTGTTGCTACCCGCCCAAGGGAACACCCGCACTAGGAAGTTCAGCAGCCTCGTTAAAGCCCCCGGCGACTCTGCTCTTTAAGGGGCTGTGTTTGCACAGACCCCAGGCTGACACTTTTTGAAGTGTCAAAACATTCCCAACTGGTCACTCCCCGAAGGAGGGGACTGCCAAAGGGTAGGGAGCAATGAGAAGATGGCACAGTTGGCTCCCAGGCTGTCACCATTCTGCATGTAATTTATAGTTCACTTTCTGTATTAGTGCAAGAGTCATCTTTGTAATAGCGGTGAGAAGAGATCCTTTTCAAGTGCCACAAGGTTCACCGCGCTGGAGGTGGGGAGAGCACCACTGATTTAGAAGCTGCCGCTGGCTCTTATGTTCGGCCACTCACACCAGCATCGACAGAGTCCCAGGGGCACCGGAACTGTAACAGTGGCCTGGCAACCCCATAACCTACCAACCTTCGTGAACGTGTCACATGCAACTGCTAGATACACTGAGCTTGCCTGTTCCAAGCCCTTCTAAATTTAGGAGGAAAGCTGGTACGTTCTTTATTAGCATAGTAAGCACTTCATCGTTCTACAGTAAAACATCTCTCACCCAACCGCTTGCCTGTATTTGAGCAGACATTACCTGGCATAACCACGCTCCCAGCCACCGCCAGGAATTCCGCCTTTCACGTGCCTGAGCAAGCTACCAAAGGAGGCCTGCTGTGCTTTTCCTGGGCAGGATCAAGCAGGTTTCCAGCTCAGACACCAAGTGGGTGATCTCTTTTAAGTCACACACGAGGACCAGATACCCTTATGAACATTACAGAAGTCCTTCCCATCATCTGATGTGGTTGACCCAGGAATTCCCATATCCTCTTTCTGACCCCACCAAGTTCACACCACTGCAGCTTTAAGATCTTTTTTCCGAGTCCACATCCTCCATAGGACACTTTGCCCTCCACCCGTGAAGCTGACATTTGCTGATGTGTTCCTCACAGTCCTGTCGTGCTCCTTGCGTTCAGCGCTGAGTAGCAGTGGGAGGCTGAATCTTCCTGGACTTGACAGACGACTCCAAGACTGATGACACCCAGCATTAACTGCACATCAGATGTGAGAAGAGCTGTTTCCCAACTTTCCCTGGACTTCATTCAAAGCAACAGCTGGTTCAGACAAACTCCTGAGAAAACTCAGCTTTCTGCCAACCAAGAAAATCTCACCATTTCGTAGAAGGCATATGCTCTCAGATTGAAAGACAACCTGCTGTTGCTGCAGTCATCCAGACTCTTCCACGTTTTGGATATTTATGAGAAACACCTCCCCTTTCCATCTCCTGTGGGAAAGATGACATCCAA
Source organism: Nipponia nippon (assembly GCF_047370975.1). Classification (NCBI taxonomy): domain Eukaryota; kingdom Metazoa; phylum Chordata; class Aves; order Pelecaniformes; family Threskiornithidae; genus Nipponia; species Nipponia nippon. Next base: position 64,786,514 of record NW_028262347.1, read on the forward strand.
TCTCATTTTGGAATTTGATAAGAGCCTCTGACCTCCAGACCAAAGACACCTCTCTCTGGTGCAGTATGAAACAGGTAACTTCTCAAAAGCCCTTTGGTGTTTCAGGACATAGCGGCCAGGCTGTTTGGCAGCGTGCATTTCTGACAGCACATCACACTTGAGGCTCCGTTCTTTTCACTACTTCCTTGGGATTTTCAGTTTAAGACTGGGATTCAGTCTTCACCATCAGGGCCTTCTTGTGAGCATGATGTCAGTTACCTCCCCCCACCATGAAGGACCCCACCATGCCTCTCAGGGCTCTTTGCTTTTGCTACGGATTTGCTAAGAAAGCGTCTGCCTACAGAGGAAAGAGGAGCCCGCTCCCAGATCTGGATGCAAATGGGCTCCTGCATCTCCCAAGCTACCTCCTAAACTTTCTGATCGTACCAAGACTTTCAGCTATGTCCCACTCTTGCCTTTGCACCCCAGGCTGGTGCCAGGCAGCCAAAAGACCCAACGATCTGTCTCGGGACACCAGACCCCTAAGCACAGTACCTGTGTTAACAGATGCGAGACGGGTGCTAACTTTCTACCTGTGTCATAACACCCTGTGTCGTGGATACCGCCAGAGCAGCAAGACTAAGAAAACAAAGTTAAGATGTTTTCTGAAATGCTGATTTGCAGACTTGAAATGAATAACCTGTCAGTAGAAGAAGTGATACAACACCAAAGCGCCACAGTGCCGAGGGAGATGGACGTGGCCACGAAAGGTGGAAAACGCGTTCCCTTGCCCCCCTCCTCTGCCCTCCTGGACTGCAGCGCTCCAAAGCGCTAAGAGTCCCAGAGATCCCACCAGAGGCCAGCCCCTAAACCCACAGGTCACCAAGAAGCCCGCAGCCGAGCTGCCGCTGCCGGGGGTCCTGCCCTGCCCGCCCGCCTGCCGTAACCGCCGCCGCGGCTGCCGGCGGGTCGGCGCCGCACCGCGCCACGGAGACAGGGGGGTGCTCTCCGCCCGCTGCTGGCAGGTCGGTGCCCGCGGGCAGCGCTGGGCCGAGGCTCGGCCCGAGGCCTGGGCGCCGTGCGGGGCGCAGGGGCTGCCCCAGCGCCGTCCCCAGAATCCCCGTCCCGTCCCCCGCGGCGGAGCAGAGCTGCGCCGTCCTCCCGTCAGAAGTTCTCGGCGGGATGGGGATCAAACGCGATCCCCCCTACGCCCCGTCTTCGGCAAACCCCGAGCGGCCCTCGGGAGGCCGGCCCGGGCACGGGGGCGCGGCAGCCGTGCCGCCCAGCAGCGGTCTCCCGCGGGGGCGGAGGGCAGCCCGCCTCCCGCAGGCCGCGCTCCGCTGGGGTCCGGCGACGCTGCCCTCAGACGCGGCGGGGGGAGCGGCCCCCGCGGGAGGGAGGGAGGGCGGGCTGCAAGCCGCGGGACCCGCAGCCCGGCCCCGGCCCGCATCCATCTTAACGCCGGCGACACCGGCAGCCCCAGGCCCGGCCGCTGCAGGCCCCGGCCCGGCCCCCCGCGCCCCGGCCCGCCCGCCCCCGGCGCCCCTCACCAGTGCGGGGGTCGAAGGTGACCACGAAGACGGCCACGATCTGGTCCTCCTCCGCCTCCGCCCGCGGCGGCCCCGCCGCCTCCGCCGGCCCCGCGCCGCCCCACGGAGCCGCGCTCCAGCCGCCGCCGAGCCGCCGCCCGCCGCCGCTCGCCTCGGCCGCGGGCGGCGGCGGCGGCGCCGACACGGCGGGGCCCTCGGCCCAGAAGAGCAGCGGCGCCTCGTCTGCGCGCTCCACCATGGCCACGGCGCCCAGCCCCGCCGAGCCGCGCCGAGCCCCGCCGCACCGGCCGCCGGCGGGGGGCGGCTCCGGGGCGGGGACGCGGAGGGCCCCGCCCCCGTCGCCAAGGGGCGTGCCGCCGGAGGGGCGGGGCGTGCCGCCGGAGGGGCGGGGATTGCCGCCTGGGAGGCGGGGCGTGCCGCCGGGGAGGCGGGGCGTGCCGCCGGGGGGCGCGGCGGGCTGGGGGCAGCGGCGAGGGCCGGGGAGGCAGGGGGAGGAGCGGCCCGGGGGGCAGCCTGGCGGGGGGCTCCCGGCTTCTGCGCCCTCCAGTGCGAGCTCCCGGAGGAGCACGGGAGGACTGGGGGCTCCCTGAGGCAAGGCGCCCCGCCACCCCGTGCCTCGCCTCCTCCCGGAGGGCAGAGCCGGCTGCCTGCCTTCTGCCCCCCCAGCCCGCGACCCCAGCGTGGGCCAGCTGCCCGCCTGAGCAGGAGCGCTGAGGGGGAGCGCTGCCGGCCCGGGTGAGCCACGGGAGCTGAGCAGAGCAGCCTCAGGGCCAGCAACGGGGCAGCCTCCCGCACCCCCAGGCTGCTGCGGTGGAAGCTGCAAGCCACAAAGCTGAAAGAGTCAGTGATACTCATCCAGCATATACTGCTGTGTGTCTCTATATATACATGTGTGTGTGTGTGCGCGCCATAGAAGGATGTGAAACAGTTTGCAGAGGAACAGGCGGAATCAGCTTGAGGTTGAAAGATGGAGACACAAGCGTGACCAAGGCATCTACAGGCAGCCAACTTTTGTGTAATTACCATCCTCATTATGCTACCACCAATGTCATTAAGTGTCATTAGGTTTAACGTGGTTCCCTAGGACTTTCTGATTAATTGGATTACCCAATTAAGCAGGCCACAATTAAAGGGAAGATATTGTCATAAAAGCCTTCATTGTCTAACTTTTTTCCCGTTGAGCAGCTCTGAGTGTTCAATAGCCATTAAGAAACTCATCATCCAGTTTCCTCAAGAGTGGGTTTTGGGTTTTTTCTCTTTTTTTTTTTTTTTGTAACATTAGCGTCCATTTGCTGTGAGCTTAATTTCAGACAGCTCCAACACCGAGTAGGCATTTTGTTTCACAAAGCCCATGCACAAGTTTACTTTGCAGAGCTAGAAACTGCAGCAGGTGGTGTTTAGCAGATGGAGTTTTTCGTGGAAGGTGACTGGTAAAGAAAAAAAAAACAAACCCTGCACAATATTTTGTTACTGTATAAAGAAAAGCCAGATTCTGCAAATACTTGGCCACATGCTTCGCTTTAACCATATAGACAGTGCCAAGCTTCATTTTGATGAACATTTTTTTGCATGTCAGTGATGCTAAAGTGACAGCTCGTTTCTCTCCTCTCCTTCATCCCCGCGGTGGTGCTGGCACGAATGTCAGTCTGTCCCCCAGCAATCCAGGCAGGGGAAACGAATCCCAAATAAAAATTCCTCTGCGACCCACCTGGGCTATTTGGGGTGCGGAGGCGTTCCTGGTCCCTTCTGCTGTGCGGTCGCCCCAGCGTCGCCCCAGCACGAGGGAGGGGACGCAGCGGGGAGAGCAGCCAGTGATGGGGAGCAGAGGCTGCCAGCGCTGGCTCTGACACAGAGGAGATGTCATCACCCTCCAAGCTCTCAGCTTTTGGTGAAAAAGCCCTCGTGGGACGAGAGACCTGGTGGTACCAAAGCTATTTAAAACCACTATGGCCAGCAATCTGGGCCTGCTGAGGGCACACCGTTTATTAAATATGTGCAAAAACCAAAGGCCACATTTTCTACTTTATTTCACCAAAACCGAAAAGACCAAGGCCAGGAGGCAATATGACCCTTTCAGGAGAAAAAGCTCTCCTTCAAAGGAAAATTAACACAATTTCCCTCCAACTCGGGGCTAAGAAAGTTATTATCAGATCTTTGAGTAGTCCTCCAGAAAAAATATGAAGTGAAAAGGTGGTGGCATTTAGTTAGAAGACGCAAGATGAACAAGTCGGGCCTTCTTTACACAGCAAGTCCAACTTTTCTCCTTTACATATCCCTCCTTAGAAAAACGGCTACTGCCTACAGACCCTGAGAACAACAACAACTAAAATTAAAAAAAATGTTTCAGAGGTGACTGAAAAGTGAGGTCTGAAGGAGTTTCATTGCTGGGTTATTAACTGGAATGCAGTTATAGGGACTAAAAGCATTATTTCTTCAGATTTAAAATAAAATGCTGCTGTCCAAGGCTCCAAATACCCAACATCTGATTAATGCAGTCAGATCACAGCAGTACTAAAGTGGTCCTGTCATAGGATCTCAACGGGCCAGATGCTGCAGAGACAGCTTTTCATAGCAAAAAGCAGCCAGCACCAGCACTCCCAGGCTTTTGGACCTCGCTCAAGGTAAGGCGCAGGCAGAGGCAGGAGAAGGGAGTCTGCACGGCAGCAACAGGCTCTGTGCCTGGAAGAAACGCTACAACCTCTGGGCCAGCTGCAGCAGTAAAACCCATACTGAGTTCCTGGCACGTCCTCCTCCTAATACAGCTTTGGTGGCCTGTATCGAATGAATTGCTAGTCACAGTCTTAACAGGCAACTTCAGAGGCCCGTATGGCCATGCTTTTCATTCAAAGACCAGGTTAGGAGGGCTGAGTGACCTCAAATCAACACATCCCTTTATTTTCTGGTAGGAATTCCCCTCGACGTGCGCACAGGGAAGCACATGTCTGTTCTCACAGACCCCCATCTCCTCCAAGCTGTGGCCACTTCCAATTTCTGCATGTCCTTCTAGCAGCTCTCCTCGATGCTGAGAAAAAAGGCTGCCACAACCTCATTCCCAGTTAGTTAAAACTCACTCTGGTCCCTCTTCGAAAAGCAGGCTCACAAAGGCACAGGAAGATCCCTGTGTTTTACAGAGAGGCACAGGGAGAGGACACATTGACCTGCTCCCGGTGAGCGGCAGAGCCACCCTGCCTGCGGGGCTGCCTTCACCAACGCAGCCAGCTTCTCCCTCCTTTCTGTGATGGATGCGCTCGACCCCTTGACCAGACTGGCAGTGGCTTGGTGCAGGTTCCAGAAGAGGCAAAGGCCTGAGCTGTAGATGGGCGGTGAATTCCTCTAGTTTCAATCTGTTCTCTGAAAACCCACAAAGGAGCAGAGCGACTCGTTTATCAAGGAACAAAGCAAGCTGTGAGTACAAGGAGTCTCCTGCATACCTTTTCTATCTCTCGTATTTTGACTACAAGTCAAACACTTTATCCTATAAATATGACAGCCTAAGAGCATTTTTTTGGAGCTGTCCCTGCCAGGCAGCGTGGCTGCATGGCGGTGATCTCCCCCGCTCCCCAGGACACCTCTCAAGGCTGCTTCTCAAGGCAGAGAGACCTTTTTCTGACGACAGATCTTTGGTAAGCAACCGATATTGTGCATAACCTTTTGTCTTGGTAATTTCGATTGCATGCTGAATTGATGCTAATGAAACATTATATAAGCTTTGCATATATAATCCTTTAGACATAAACCATTGACCAAGTCTAAGACGAGGACTGGATCTAGCTGCACCTAGCCTCCTCTCTGAGGAAGAAGTTTAGAAAGCAAGGGGGTCCTTTCTGAAACTCGTGACTCAACGGGAGGGTCCTCCTTACCCTCTGCATCTTCAGTCTCTCCGTAAATCATTCTAACTCGAGTGTAACTCAGTTTCCCTTTGTATGATTTTTCCATGTAGTAATTAATAGAATGAACCTTGCCATCAAACTTTGTTAAGGTGCACTTTCACAACATCGTATTAAAACCACTTTTGCTAATACCTCTGTCGGTGATTCCTTAAATAAATCACCCCTCTCCCATTCGTGACACTCTCCTGGGGCATGCGCTTGCAACCTCAAGATGGGAGCCCATACAAAGACTTGTGTATGGTCCCTAACTCTCTCCTGAACTCTAGCACATTATAAATTAGGCTACTAATCTCTCCTCGCAGGCTGCAACGCTTGTCCAAACTAATATGCATCTAAATGCAGGAAGCCAAATTCAGACTTACAAGAAGGAAGCACAGGGCCCCATCACCACAAGATTAATCACTTATACAAGTAAAGCTCACAAAGACTGCATCTCTGATGGGATTAACATGAAGCAGACTGGCTGCCAGCAAACATCACCTCCCTGTAGGCCCTGGGAAGCTGGAGGTGGGAAGAGCGTGCAGAAGCAAGGCGATGACTCAGAGGGAGCCCTGGCTCCCTGCAGAGCTGGTTGCAGGCACAGCAAATCCGCATCCACAGCAAAAGCCCTCAGCCACCAACTTTCCTAGGCACAGGCAACTGTGCACAGGTGCTGCCGAGCTCCAAATGTTTCCCATTAGCAATGGCCCAGGTGCGTGTGGTGGTTATAAATGTGCCAGGGCAGAGGAGCTGCCTGTGGGGTATCTGGTAACTGTTTGGGGTGTCCTCTGCTTTTGCAGCTGTATGTAGCATGGGTTCTTTTTCTCTGGTTGAGAAATTTAAGGTAGAAAAGGATGAGAGGAGGGCTGGTGTGTGTTGTTCTTTAGGATTTGATAGCTCTGTTTCTATGTGTGATGAGAGCAGTGGATGAAGCACTAATGGGTGGAGAAGTTGCCTTGGAGGCTTACTGGGAAAGACAGTGACTTCTGAGTTGTATCTGACTTGCACCAACAAGATGAAAAGCAGAATCTGTTGTTGTTACATAAGTAGTAACTGAATGGATTTGTATTTGCTAATTCTGGGGTACTTGTCCTTAACCAATGCCATCAAGTGACATCTATGAGTGATCCAGGCTTCTGTGTATGTGGGATTGGGGTGGGGGAGTGCATGTGGTGAGTACAACTAATGCCTTTAATAAGACAAGGAAGAGGGTGGTTCGTCTGCCTGTGTAAATAATGCTATCTTCCTCTGCCCTTCTCCCTCTAACAAACCAGGCCAGTATCAGCTCTACCTGTTCTGTTTCATATGGTGACATGGATGACTGGGACAACAGTGATGAACTCGTTCAGCGACTGGATTTTTCCAGTTGTGGTGAAGAGAGTGAAGACAGAAGCATACACGAGGAGGATGCCCTGAGCTCGAGCCCTCCCAGGAGTTGCGAGTTCCAGAAGTGGCAAGGGAGCAGTCCTCTGCCAGCAACCCCTCAGAGAAAGCTTAGTGATATTTTCCTGAGCAGGACGAAAGCCTGGGTGAGCCCCACCCTGAAGCCTTCCCCAGCTGTGAGCAAGAGCCGGGGTAATGCTGAGACACCACTGCACATCACCTGGAAAAAGCTGCAGCTGTGTGACACCCCACACACTCCCAAGGTAATGGCATGTATCAACTCTGTCTGAGCAGGCAAGGTCTGCGGTGTCGCTGGGGCATCACTGCGTGGGTGGCGAGGGGATTTGTTGTTAGCTCTGTGGAAAGAATTTTTTGGATGTTGCTGTTGTTAGGATCTACTCTTCCCTTACAAACCTGGACCATGAGCTCCTTAGCTATGGGAGGGTTATTCTGTGGGTGTGAATAGAAACCTGTGTGTGGGAGCAGATGTCTTGACTCTTTCCAAGCTGTTGTTAAAATCAATTAGTTGATGTTGGGCCAGCCTGACTTAAAAAAACAAGCAACCATGTGCCTTGGCTGCCCATGTGCCCCTCACACTCTGCTTAGGGTAGCATCTCTGTAGGAAGTGTGCACTGTGCTCCCAGAGGGATAAATGCATCTCTCTTCAAGCAGCTTGTCATTCCAGGGGAATGACAGGCAGCTGCCCTGACTTCTCTGTTCAACACATTTTTGGATGCAAGTGGGTCTTCTCTTGAAAGAGAAAGTTGGAAATGATGTTGTGGCTGGGGTGTACTTTGTCTGGCAAGCTGGGATTGCCTCCAACCAGCTTGTTGTCCAGTGATGCTGATTATTTTCTTGTGTGAAACTGAGCTGCTCAGTGAATTTGGGGAAAGCAGGTCCTTGTTCTCAGGGTAGCAAATACCCTGTGGAAGGTTAACAAATCAATGTGTGCTTGTGGAGTAAGGTTAGCCTGTCTTCCTCTATGTCACTGTCCTAAAAGGTAACTTATCTGCTGAGCTAGTTTCTTGGGGGAATAATCCCAGCCCCTATTTGCTGTGAAACTTATCGTATAGAATGTAATACAACTGCTTTTTGTCTTCTGTAAGCACAAGTGGAGACTTGACGTCAGCTTCTCTGTTCCTAGATAACTTCTGTTGTGTGCACTGACTTCTAGCATTCAAAACTTGCAATGAAATGTAGCTCTTTCCGTCCTCTCTCAATATTCCTGCTCTACTGATAGACTGGCTGCTCCTTTGCTTAAGCAATACACAGAAGATCAGTCCTTTTAGTACTTCTGAGCTAGGATTTGACTTCTGTTCCCCTCCAGAAACTTGATTATGTGGAGAGAAGGATGATCCTGTGGATGATCCAGCTGTGTGGCCATATTTACTGAGGAATGGCCTGCTGCTCTCTAGGGGAAAGAGGCTCTAAATGGCATCGCTCCAAGAATTTCCTGCAATGACCTTTTATAGGAAATCTCCCTGAATCTCATCTGAAAACAGGCAAGAGGTCTAGAATCTCTTCCAGACCAGATGGGCTACTGGTAGTGCTGGGTGCTTTCAATGTGTGCTCTTGTGTTGGCTGGATGCTTCAAGGCATGCTGCCCATGGTTTGTCACCTTGTAGCCCATGAGCAGCAATTGAACTAAATCAACAATTTATTTTCCTTTGCTATCTTCTGGGAGAAAGGTCTTGGTTTCCAAGCATGCTGCAAAAGGTGGGCTCCAAAGGGCCTAAATCTGCTTACAAACGAGGCTGGGAGCATTGATCTTGGAACATTTCAAGGTGAGAGAAAGGGTAAGGCAGCAGAGCCACATCTAATTGCAGACAGATGAGCACTGGAGCCTCAGCTAGGATGCATGGCAGAGGAGTCAGATGATTGTATTTTGTAGACTTACCCAATCCTGGAACAGATTGCTAGAGCTAGTTATGGTAGCTGCCTTACACTGTATGGCAGCAGCTACTCTCAGATGATGTTACAGGAGACAAGTCTGCCTGATTACAAAATAGAGCCCTAGTAGAGCAGATGGGAATTGCATGCATACAACAGCAGGCTGCAATGGTATTTTAGATCCCTTTCTTGACTTGAGGCTAGACTAGCACATAGCCACAATTCTACAGAGCTCCTAGGCTGCTGAGTAAATTGGGCTTGGACATATACTGATTTTAATACATCCATATGCAGAACTTTTCCATCCAGGAGCAAGGAGATGCAGACCAGAGCTTGAGAAAGTGATCAAGAAGCACTTTCAGGGTCATAGTAAACCAGTAGCTGAACTTCCAAGTATGGTATAGAAAGAAAGGGATGTCCCAGAAGTAGCTATACCCATGACTGCCGCATCAATTAGGTAAATGCAGGATACTGCATGCAGCTCTAGGTTTTTCTATCTTCAGAAACTTTCAATGAGAGAAGGGAGGAACTCTAGATATGATCCTGGAGCTACATCCCCACTCACAAGAGCGAGACCACTGTTGGATCAAAAAGATATAGAAGTATCTTGATCTTCATGACAGGGAGAGTTCTGGGTTCTTGAAGGGCTTTTAACTAGAAGAAAGAAATATGTTAAAAATCCCTTTAGACCTTACATCACTCTCTTGAAGCCGAAACAAGCCAAAACCAAACATATTTCAAAAAGCTGATGGTTACCAAAGGGGTCAAATCATGGAAAGTAAGATTTTTTTTTTTTTTTTCTGTCTTCAGATCAAGACTGGGTGCTTCTCTGAAGTTATGCTTTACTCAGCCCAAGGTTTTGGACTAGTAGGTGAAACCCAATGGCCTGTCTTCTGTGGGAAGCTGAACTATAGAAGAGGTTCTTTCTGAACTTAGGTTTCTGAAACTGTTTTTTCTTCTCAAGGAGAACTGTTTTCTGATCACTTTGCCAGTAGCCATATAAAAATATTTCTACCAACTTCCCCTATGCTAATGCTGCTTGTTGCTGGGGAACCAAAAGGAAACTTGGGTGATGTTCTATCTCATCTCCTGACAAACCTGTCCTGACCAAACTGATGCAACAGTCCATGCTTGGCAGACCTGGGTCTTCCATGTTAATGCAACATATGATGCAATTTCGGTGTCTCTGTCGGTGTGAAAGATGAGCGGCTGGCTCCTCTTGAGGACTGTGCTTGCCAAAATGGCTCTGCAGGCCTCACCCAAGTGAGCAGGGAATAGAGTCTGAAAGGGCTTAGCAAAGAACGTAACACTTTGTGGAAGGAAAAGAAAACTGTCAGGACTAAATTAGGAATGCAGGGTTTTAATGATCTGGGTATTCTGAGGAAGGGAGCGGAGTTCTCCTTGATTTGCAGGAGAGCAGAGATTTTATTCTGAGATAGCAGCAACATAAACATTTTGCTGGCTTATCTGCCACTTTTTTTCCCTCAATACAGAGCCTGTTATCAAAGACAGCTTTTCCTTCATCTGGGGCAAAGGTGCCACCCAAAGGCTTCCGACATCTGAGGTTTACTCCTGGTGCTGACTTGGATGACTCTACCCAAGCTTCTCTTGTCAACATTAATCCCTTTACACCAGAGTCATATCGACAAATGCTCTTTCTTCCTAATGGCAAGCGGAAGACCAGAGGAGAGCTGTAAGTGAACTGCTCTTAAATAACAGGCTGGAAGGAGACCATTTGAAGGAGATAAGTAATGGTGGAGATGTTTAGTACCTGGATTTATTTGCTAACAATGAATCATTCACTTCCGTAGTATTCATTGGCGCAGAGCAAACATTAGCAGACATATGAAAGTAATGCAAATACAATCAATCATTTCTTTTGTTCAGAAATGTAAGTGAGAGATCAACAGCTAACCTCAAGGCTACGGCTGTAGGAGAAAACCGTACCTCTTTCTTGACCATGGGTAGAGTGGAGCTTGATTCAGTTATGCACATACCCACAACTTGGAAGAAACGACATGCATGTTTGCATGTAATACAGCTTTTAAGATGGGTGCAGGCTACTGCTGACCTGCAAAAGTTCTGTGTCTGGTCTGGGTTAACCAAGACACAAACTTAGTCAAATACCTGTGCGCTACAATGACGTTCAGCTTCTTTCATAGCTCCAACTGTAGCAGATGCTCAGCTGGGTATCCCCCTTGAGAGCACAGTGGGGCAGTTCTTTCCTTCACTGGGAGCTTGTTGTGCAAGGTCGTCTCCCATGTAGCTTCACCAGTAATAAGGTGGCCAGGAGAATGATGCCCCTGAATGATGCTACTCTGTCCTGTGGCCGGTACTGAAGTTGGTATGTGGAGGCTTTCTAAATGGAAATAAAGACTTCCTAGCCTGGGTCTACAGCCTTTAAGGCCTGAACTAGAAACTCATTGTATATTAACACTCTATAAAATGTTTTTAATTAAACTGTGAAGCAAGGTTTGGAGATTCTTTTGAAAAAATGTTTTCATTTCAAATCTCATTTGGATTGCTGCACTGAAATGATACATCCAGACTTTCCTAAACTTCTGTTGTAGGAGGGGTCCTGATTCAAGAAGCCAGATAAAACAGGAGCTGCCTACAAAGGTAAGTGTCTGTGTACTTCCTCCCACAGAGCCAATAGGATGCTTGTAAAGATTTGGTGCTTGATGAAATTTATTCTGCTATTGGAGTATAAATCATGGTGTCATGCCAGAGGATGAGTACCTATGACAGAATAATTCCAAGCTGAATGTTTTATGTTAGCATTTGTTTGAGACAACAAACTCGGAAATGATTCCTATCTCTAAAGGAAACTTGTACTACAGCAGATCTGAAACTTTGACAAGTAATCCTAAAACTCATTGATTTTTGGTCAGAAGGTCTTTCTAGGAAATACAATATAATTTGGGTTCCTCAGGGGGAACTGTGTTACAATATTATTGAGTTAGCGTAAATAGTGACTGTACCTTTGCGGCTTGAAAAAGCAGGTGTATTGCTGTTCCTATGAATTGGTGTACTGAGCATCTTTAAATGTGAATGGAACATGGCTTCTATATTGTAAATAACATATGGATCTGCACTGCAAAAACACAAAGACTGAGCTGAACGGCTCTGATGTGGATAAGTACTGAGGGTAGAGTTTCAGTTGTGGTAGTCACAATGGCAAACTTCTGAAGCAAGGCAGCAAATTCTGTACCCTCCTTCAGTACGAACATGTCCAGCTGGGGGGTGTCTGTGTGCCTTGGGGTCCAAGGGAAGGCCCACTGCAGCGTATGTAGCTACAGGACAGCAAACACTGTCTTACAACTCAAACTCAAGTTCTCTTGCTGTTGCCAATGTCTGCGCTTCGCTGGCAAACCTCAGCGGCGGGGTGTGTTGGCCTGGCTGCACGGGGCAGGGTGCGAGGTCTCGTACCCCCAGCTGCACTGGCAGAACTGGGCAGCTGCTGTGGGAACGTGTGTTCTGCAGCTGCTTTCCTTCTTCCTAGTGTTATCTGGGGGGAAGCTACTCATCCAGCTGGCTCGTGGAAAGCAAGCCAAGCCTGAATTGAATACTTGTGTTTAGGTCGGGTAAAAATCTCAGTTTTCCTTAGCAGCCCCTCGAAGGAAATATCTTGCCGTCTGCAAGTAGATAGAATTGTTCATTGTGATTGTGAAATAATTAGGCTTACTGGAAGAACAATGGTACCCTCTAGCCGAGGAGACTGGTATTGCAGAAAAACTACAGCTGCAGAGTAAATCTTCTACCAGGTAACAACCGGGGTTACCACAATTATTGCTTTCCTTAGAAGAAAGCCTCAAAGAACTTGTAACTTACTGGAAATATTATTCTGCTCGAGTGCTGGTTAGATTGAGTATGTAATATAGATATAAAATTGTGTACTAGGAGGTATCTTTATTCCCTGAGCTTTTTAAGATACTGTAAACTGTAGATGCCTTATGAAATACAATCTGTTGTGAAGGGCTGCTGTTTCATATGGGCCACATCTTACTGGCTGTGAGGACCAACTCTTTACCCTCACCCTGTAAGGTCATATGCCGTATACTACAGCAATCACGGCAGTGGTTTCTGTGGAAACCACTGTGCAACATGAGCCACTGGCCCCATAAGGGATGCAGGAGGATGAAGAAAAATCACTTAGTCCACTCCCTTGTTGTTCACTTCATGCTCCACTGCTTATCTCTTCTTTTCTTATCTCCCCTGCCAGTAGACATCACTCTACCAGCAGTACCAGCAGCTCCTATTCCCCTAGTGACCATTACTGTAGCAATAATGATGTTCCAGCTGTTCTGCAGGCTTTCAGGCCTTTGTGGAAAAGTGGCTCCTGGTGAGAAATCATTGGGAATACAAACAGATATACACTGAGACCTGCTAATCTGCCATTAGTCAACAGCTGGTGCTTCAAACCTGATGACAGCCTGAACAGATTCAGAACGTCCTTGCTGCAGGCAACCTTAGCTGCCAGAGTAAAGCAGCTCTTGCATAGCTGGGGCCATATTAAGCCAACGCACCAAGCTTCTCTCCTGAGCTCAAAATAGGCAATAACTCTTACTTAAACACAAGTTCAGTAATGAGTCTGGCTAATTCAGAGGTACTGGACTTCCACCTACCAAGGCTGGCAACAGCCTTATTGAGACTGCAGTAGCTGGGCAAAAGACAAGTATTTTCTTGTTGCCTCCTGTTCATTCCTGACTGACTCCATCAACCATGGGTCTAGGAACTGGGTAGGGCTACCAAGAGGAGAGATGTGATGGTAGTAACCCAAAAAGATTTAGGCACATACAGCCAACTAGACTACAATTCTCCTTGGCTGCATTTTCTACCTCTATGGCTAGCAAGTCGTGATTTAAAAAAACACAATAACAAGAAAAAAAAAAACCTTGGCCAAACCAGGCCAAGATGGCCTTTGTTAGGTGGTCAGAAAAAAAACCACAACATGCCTAAGGGAAAGGTAGCATTTCAAGAAGAACTGGCAGTGCGCTTGCACACATGCCTGGATGAACATCCAGAATGGGAGAGGGAGCAACATGGGTGCTCTCTGAGAGCAAGTGCCGCACAGCTCTAAAAGCATGACAGATGTCATTATCTAAGTCTTTGAATTCATACTTGTCTTTGCCATTTTTGTGACCTTGCAGAGATATCCTCTGAAAGAGAGCAATATGGTTTCCCGCTACAAGAAGGAGTTCCTGGAACTAGAAAAAATTGGTGTGGGGGAATTTGGCTCTGTCTACAAGTGCATCAAACGCCTTGATGGATGTGTTTATGCCATCAAACGCTCCAAAAGGCCTCTGGCAGGATCCTCGGATGAGTGAGTGTGCTAGATAGAAACTGCCAGTTGAAATGATGGGCATGCTCTTGGGAGGTGTGATGGGGAAGGAGGGAGTGTGGATGTAAAGGTATCTGAGGGGTGGCATGAGAAAAACTGGCTGCTGTTGCACTCCCAAGTAACAGTTGGGAGAGTGGGGGAAGTTACCACTTTAGGACTATTGGGTATAAATGTCTGAGAAAGGTAAGAAGCCACACGCATTGTAAAGTGAGATGACAGCTTACCTGAACAACTCGGGTCTGTGCAGAGAGTCTCTTTAAAATAACAACTGTCAAATAGTTCATTTGTGGTATGTCCCTGCCCTGCTGTATGGCCAGATCTGCTCACATCTGTATTGACCATATGGTGTTGTCCTGCATGCTAAAGCAAAGTCTTTGAAGCTGCCTTTGCCTCTTCAACACAAGACTTGCTCAGTGATTTTTTTTTTTTTTTTTTCTGACAGCTGCTCAGTGCTTTTGAGCAGGGGCAGGTTTTGCTTCAGCAGCTGTGAGAGCCAGTCTACCTGCCAATAGCCAAGAGAAAGTCCTAAACACCTCTGCTTCCCCTTTCTCAAGCCAGGCTGAAAACCAGGGCTCCTCTCATGGTCCCAAGCAGGACCCTGGCACCCTGTCACCACTGCTTTTTCTGTGTGTGCTTCTCTAGGCAGCTGGCACTGCGCGAGGTTTATGCTCACGCTGTCCTTGGACACCACCCCCATGTTGTGCGCTACTACTCGGCGTGGGCAGAGGACGATCACATGATTATCCAAAATGAACACTGCAATGGTAAGAGCTGTGACATTGCTAAAGGCTGAGATCTCAGGATGGGTGCAGTTACCTTCTTTTGGTAAGAATCTTTAAGTACGGGACGTTTTGGCTTACAACAAAGCAAACTGCACTGGGGCTACAGTTCCGTGGAGAATCCAGTAAGGGCTCATAATACTTAGGCAAAGCTCTGGTGCCAATGTCTTACAAGTAGTGAATACCCTCTAATTTGTGGGATTTTTAAACAGTTTCCCAGGCTAGCCAACACAGAGAAAGTATTCCCCATGGCAATGCTTAGAGCTGCATCTGGGACTGCCCAGGTAAAACCTGATATGAGTGACTCAAGAGCAGCTAACTTGAGTGCCATGTATCTTGGAAACAAATCCTTCCTCATGAAGGGAGTAATGATTTGAAGAGTGGCTACCTGGTTGAGATGAAGGCACCTTGGCTAGAAGAAAGGGCTCAACAGCTGCAGAGGAACAGAGCTAAATAATGAGGTAAACTGTAAATGGGGTGCTGTAGGCAGGGTGGTACACTCTTACTTAGGTTTGCCCTTGGCCATACCACTGTTTGGGAGACATTGGAAAAGACACCTCTGGCTACCAGAGGAGCTGAAGGCAAATATGTAGCTCTCCTTTCAACTGCTCCTGCAGTCTTGGGGCTCAGTGATGAGTGGTGATAGCTGTTTGGAGTAATGACTTCAAATCTGGTGAAGGTAGCCGTGAAACATGGTGATTGTTGCTGCAGCATTGATGCATTTCTTGTGTTCTAGTGGATGAACATCTGAGACTAAAGGAGAAGTGGTGAAAAGCAGGCTGATGGGGAGAGAGACCACAGTATTTGCTAGTCCTGAAACAGCCAGAGTGCCTTAATGGAGACCCACAAAACTCTGCTTGTGTCAAATGTTACATTCTTCAATCAAAAATCTGCTAGTGGGAGCTTAATGTCCTTGCTCCACCATTCATATACCTGCTTTCTGCCTGTAAGCATGGCAAAAGTAATTAACTTTTCCACTGTTCGCTTGGAGCAGCATCAGCATCATTACCAGGTCAGCCCTTCTGGTGCTGTAGGTAGAAGTGTTGCTCAGTCCTTGGCAAGCAGGAGGCAGGGTGCTCTGAGGCAATGGAAAGGCTGAAGCCAAATGGTGATGTCCAAGTTTGATCACTAGAGCGTATAGAGCTGGTCTGGTCGGGGTTGTCACTAGCAAGCCTGCAAGTGCTCTGGGCAATAGTTTCTACTAAGCTATTTCAAACATGCTGCTCCATAAAATCTTTGTCAGGTCTCAGGCTGACTGTTTTCACCTAGGCGGGAGTCTCCAAGATGTGCTGCTGGAAAATGCGAAGCTTGGCCAGTATTTCCCAGAAGCAGAGCTGAAAGAAATATTGTTACAAGTCTCCATGGGGCTAAAATACATCCATAACTCTGGCCTTGTGCACCTGGATATCAAACCTAGTAAGTATAGCGCTCTCCTCCTTTGCGGAGGGTCCTCCAAGTGACCCTCCAGGGGTAGGATCTGTAACTGGTGCTTCTGACTGGACCTATTACAGTGCTTGAAAGGAAAGAGGATCTTGCCCTAAAAGGTGACTCTCTTGTTGATTTTTTTAATCTTGCCACTACTGCTGCTCTAAAACTGAGGCTTCTCTGATAGTTGGCAGCATTTTACTTATGTCCCATGCTCTTTATAATCCTGGCTCATGGGAATCACTTTCCTACTGGTGGAGCAAGTAAGGCTACTAATGAAGATGGGGACTTCCTGATTTGCTGCCGTCTTGTTGCACAACACTTGACCTTTGTACGTGAGAGCTGGAGTGAGATGTGAATATTTATTGTACCGACCCTGAGGGATCGAATTCCTGCCAGAAATAGTAACAATCTTTTCTCTCTGCAGCTGAGGATGGGCACCTCCAGGGCAATGCTCCCCCCCACAGTCACAGAGTTACATCCATAGAGTTGAGCTCCTTTTTTCCTGCTGAAATCATGCTTCTAGCTTGGGGGTCAGAGGGAGGGGCAGAAAAGTTGATTACACCAGGATATTTTATGCACAAGATACAACTGCCTTCTGTCAGCTGTATTGCTGAATATGTAAGCTAGGGCAGAAAGCAGACTTAACAGGTGGGAAGCATGTGCGTAATTTCTCTGGCTGCAAAGCTTAACTAACTTGACAAGTGGGATTTTTACAAAGTTGTCAGGCTGCTGCAGTCTGGCTACTGATACCACACTATTGCTAAACTTCACTGTCTTGCAGGCAATATCTTCATCTGTCACAAGCTGGAAGTTGCGAGCCCTGCTGGGCAGGACGAGAGTGACAGTGAAGATGAATTCTCTTCTGGTGTGATATATAAGATTGGTAGGTTTTAGCCCACTTTACAACTGGCTTAAGATTAGGGCTGCTCATTACTTCTTGATATTGTTCTGTCCTGCTGGCTGAAGAGACTTGCATACAAAATGGTTAGCATAGTCGCGAATGCCTCTGCTATTACCAGAATTCGCAAATGCCTCTGCTACTTACCAGAATTAATTTCTTTAAGGAGGCAAGTCCTAGAAAACTCATGTGCTTGTTTCCAAGCCCAGATTCCTGAGTAGGGAACAGGCTTGGCCTCTTAATCAGTATTTCCTGATTGCTCCATTGGTGCCTACAAAATGCAGGCTTTTATTGATGGAGGAGATCTACATCAGTTTGCTCCATTAGTTGCTTGTTCTTTGTCTCAGGTGACCTTGGCCATGTGACATCAGTAACAAACCCCCAGGTGGAGGAAGGAGACAGACGGTTTTTGGCCAATGAGATTTTGCAAGAGGTACAGCTGCTAGCGGGGTGGTGGGGACAACAGGGTGGTGAGCAAGTGGGGAGATCCACTGCAGTGCAATCATTAGTCTGGCATATTCCTTGCCTTATCTCCTTTTCCTTGTGTCGGGTCTGGCTGTGGAATCACCAAAATTAACACTTAACTAAGAATAGTATAGGCGTGGGTCATGTACATAGTTAATGTACTTCATAGGTAACTTTAGATTATTGCAACTATTCTGCCTGCGAGGGATGAATGGGACAAAACCTTTATCAGTTTGGAGACATTTCATGTTACACACCCAGCTGAGATTAAACTGCTGGATGTGGCTACTGAGGAATAATGCACCCAGACAAATGCCTGGTACAAAACCACTGATCAAGTAGTGTGGAGAGGTGGAGGAGGTACAACGCACCTCTTAAACTGGCTGCAGTTTTGCCACTCTCGCCAGTGAACAAAGAGGGAATCAGTATGTAACAACCAGCTTGGATATGTTCATCAACTCGGGTATTTAAGTGACAGTATCTTTTTTGGGCTGCAAGTGGATTTAGGAACTGTTAGATCAAGGTATCACATGCAGGCTTTAGTTTTAGTTGGGCATGGCTAGCTTATTGCCTTGTGGTAAAGGCTGGAGGCACACATCTGTTAGGCCGTCCTCTGAATTTCCTGTGGTGATTCTAATGTGGGCTGCAAGCTCCTCATGACTGGGTGAAAGCTAATGTGCTATTAGCTACCAATATTACTTGCTATCAATGTTTCTATCCTAAAGAGGAGAAAACAGCTAACTGGGATGGTGAAGGCAGTGTCATACATATACTTGTTTGGCTGTTTCTTTTTGAGCTGGTATGCCAATGCACCTTTGCTCTGTATAGCAAGATGTTCCCGTTCTATAACTGTTTATCTTCTCTCTGCAGCAGTACTGCTATTTGCCAAAGGCAGACATCTTTGCCCTGGCACTCACAGTAGCTCTAGCGGCCGGCACAGCACCACTGCCTCACAACGGAGCCATGTGGCACCACATCCGCAAAGGCAATATCCCACCGATCCCCCAGAAGCTTCCTCATTGCTTTCTTGAACTCCTCAAGGTGAGGCAGTAGTCTTGACAGGATAGAGGTTTTCCCAGTTGACATGTGATGGAGGCAGTGTTAAACCCTGAACTCCTTTGCCTTCTAGCTCATGATCCATCCTGACCCAGTGGAAAGACCTTCTGCCACAGCTCTTACTAAACATCCAGTTCTCCGTCCTTCACGTGGAAATGCTGTGCAGCTCCAGGAGCAGCTAAATGTGGAGAAGTGCAAGACTGCCATGCTGGAAAGGTAGGGCTGGCTTGGGCATGAAGGGGAGAAGACATGGGCACAGCAAGTGCTGGTCACCAGGCTTGAATGTAGGGTGGTAGTGTTGGGAGACCCAACGTGCAGAAATACCCAGTCAGCTCCTGTGCCTAGAGCTGGGGAGGGTGATGGGGCTGTAGCAGGGACTTGTAGTGCCCAAGTAGCTGTGGTTCACTCCCAGCTTTGAGGAGCTGGCTAAATTAGAGCAGTGAACTTGCACGCTTAGTGCAACCACTGGCAATGGAAAATACTGGTGCAATATGCAGCCAGTGGGTAGATGAGGAATTGATACTGCACTGAGACAGTGGCCTAGCACAGAAGGAAGAGAAATATCAGGTGGTGGCAGACATCCTCTTTCTCCTTGCTCCCTCTCACTGCTATCGGTAGTAACGTTTTGAGGTGCTGGGATCCAGGAACTGCCCCACCACCCCTCCTAGTGCAATAGTCAACTGAGGAATAGTCAGCTGAGGAATAGGTTTTCCATGTAGACAGAAGAGCATATGCTCTGGGAGAACAGCAAGCATCCGGGGGAAAAAAGGCAACAGAAAAGCAGCATGTGCCTTTATTAGGTATTTGTGCTGCACAAGATTACACTGATTGAAGTTCCACCATTCACAAATATCTGAAACAACGGGAGAAAAACTGAGCTAAGGACTCTTCATACTGGTGCCAGTCTTGGTGTGTGTTGCTGGCCTGATGCATAGTTTTCTTTTGGTAAACCTTCAAAGCTGATCTGTTCTGAAGTAGTAATTCTAGTGAAACCTACAGTAATCTTCATGTCACCCTCTGGGGTCAAAAGTCCAGCAATGCTGGAGTACTGCAGTAACCCTCTTGAGCAAGACTGTTCACAGCTTTCTTCTGCAGCTGCTGGGGATTCATGCATGATGTGGTTTTCTTCCTCTCCTCTTCCTTTCGTCTCCCCCCTGCAGGGAACTTAAAGCAGCTCGCCTTGCCCAGACCCTCATGAAGGACCAGCCCTTAGGAAGTGCCAAGTTGCAAGAGTCTGAAACCTCCTCTAAGCAGAACAGCAAGCGCCTGGTGGGAGGGAAGAGCTGTCGCTCATTTAGCTTTACTTTGGGTTACTGAATTTCTGCGTTGTCCAAAAAGCTCTGGCTGCTGAATGGCCCTGTGAAAGCAGAGGGTCTGCACAGACCGATGCCCCATATTTGTTCTCCCTCTGTAGTTTTTGGTTCCCTCGTTAGTTATGGTGAGATGTTGGCTGAGGGAAGAATGACTAGCTTGCAAGAGTCAGATCATGGGATTTAAGGTTGTCCTCGGTCTTTTACCTGTTTAATTTCTTGTATAACTGGTCGTCTTCTAGACTAAGAATAGCTTTGCTGTACAAGGGAAAGGATGGCATTTCCTCTGCTCGCTTCCCTCTTTGTTTAGTTGGGCCCTGTTATTGATGATGGTTTTTGCGGCCTTAACAGTCTGGCCTCCTGCATCTCTTTACAGGGGTAATAGTGGCTGTACATGGCTGGGTCCTAGAAGTGAGGAGGTGGAGACTGTGGTAGGCAGTTGTAACTACACATCAGGAGACAGACTGGTTACATAGCGGTCCTGGTGGACTTGTGATGCAATGGAGTGGTATTTCACAGAGGGGCACAAAGAGTAAAAGGAAACACTTTTTGGTAAGGGGGCCTTACTTGTGACAGTTGAAGGCAAACTTCCCCTCCCTTAGCTTTCAGTGACAGGCACAATATGATGTAGCTGATGTGGTTATGCTTTCGCAGACCGGTCCCTGATGCCTGACTTGTTTTATGCCGACTGGTAAGGACTCCTTGCTTCAAGTGGGGGAAAGGACTGTCGCGTGCTGGGAGCTGGGTCTGTGGACCTGTTTGCCTCCCAGCATCTTACACGTGGTGCAACCACCCGCCTGCAAACTGCAGCCTTTCAGCGGAGATGAGGGAAATCGGAAAGGGCTTTCTAGGCCTTGTCAGCCTTTCAGAGTTGCCCATGTAAAGCATGTATATATTTAATATTAAATCTCACCCCCTGCTTAATGTAACTTTCTGAATCCGTCGGCTGTACGTCTAGCTGTGGCAGCTGGACACGAACGGTGTACTGTTAACGGGGAGAGTGTGAAGTTGGTAACTTGGCTGTTTTCAGGTTTTACTGAAGTTTGTTTTCAAGTGCTGGCTTTTAAACTGCGAGATCCTACCCTTTCAGAAGCGAAACGTGCAAATAAAGATTTTAATCCTTTTACCTATGACGGGGTGACTTTTCTTTTTATTCCTTTGGGCCTCCTTCCCCGCCAGCCGGGAGCTCTCAACCTCCCGCAGGCGGCCAGGGGCAGGCGCCGGCCCTGCCCGGCGGCGGGAGGCCCCCTCCGCCCCGGCCCGGCCGCGGTGCGCTGCCCTCTACCGCCCCCCGGGCGCCTCTTCCCCCGCGGGCCCCTGCAGCACCGCCGGCGGGGGCGAGGGTCGCGTTTCCGCCCGGCCCCTCTTTGCGCAGGACCCATCGCTTCCCTTCCGTTTCCGGCCGTCTGCGGGGCCGCGGCGGGAGAGGTGCAGAGGGCGGGGGGGTCGGGCGGGAGGCCGGGGACCGGGGCTGTTGGCGGCGGGACGGGGCTCCCTCCGGCGCTGCTTCAGCCCTGCTTTTCCCTCCGCAGGCGCGGCGGCAGCATGTTGCGGCGACCGGCGTGGCAGGTAGGGCCGGGGGCGTGGGTGACGGATGCCTGAGGGAGCGGCCCTGGGGCCAGGCCGCGGCCCCGGCGGGAGTTTGGCCCTGGCTTTGTGTCCCCGGGGGCAGTCGCGGGGGGGGGGGGGGGGGGGGCCGGGCGGGGCTAAAACCCCTCCCGCCGCGGGGAGGCGGTGGTGGCGAGGCGGCGCAGCTGCCGCCGCGGGGCTGGCGGTAACGTGCTCCTCACGGAAGCTGCGTTTCGCTGCCGACGCCGGTTGCAGCGTTGCGAGGTGCGGGGGTAGCCGGGGGCGGGTCCCGAGGCCGCTGGCCTCTGCAGCGGGGGCTGCGAGGGCGGGAGGAGCGCTCAGCTGCTGGGCCAGGCCGGGCCGTCCTGCCCTGCCCTGCCCGCGAGCGGCTTTGCCTTCCCCGCAGCACTGGAAAAATGACGTATTAAAAGGTCCGGCTTATGCATGGAACGAGTCTTAGGTGATTTGCACGTACGTCAATGAACCATACAGACACACCGAAGCACTTTTGTTTTGCAAGTTGCGTTTCCTCTGGTTTAGCTCCTCTGGTCAACGCAGGACTTGTCAGTCTCGCCTTCCTTTAAGCTTTGTGACCACTTGTTGTAGGAGATGAGCTTTTCTTCCAGTTCCTGCGTGTGGGCCTCTTGCAGAGGTGTTCCTGGGCTTTGCTTTTCTCCTTTCTTCTAGAACGTGATATTTGCCGGCACCAAGTCACTTCCTTCTCTTTTTCGCACTTGTGTTTAGCTGCAGCAATCAGGTTTTTGCGGTCTTGATTTGCTGTTTGCTTGAGAACGAGGGGTTATCAGTGCATCATACTGCTTATGGCGGTGGATAGATGTACATTTTGGGCATGCCTTGTTAACCTCTGAAGCGAAGCAGAAAGTTGATGAAACTATCAAAACGGTGTTTGTTTCCAAAAACCGAAGCCCAACCAACTTAAACAACCCTTCCACTTCAAACCCACCCCCTTCCCCCATTATGTATTGTAGAAAAACAGTAGTTACTGCATGTCACAAAAATAATTGCTGGAGATGTACCTTTGGGGTGTTCTTTTTCCTAGGCAGCTTTTTAACCTCAGTTTAACCAAATATTCTTTGAATAATCCTATTGGCTTCATTTAGCTGAATGGATTTTTTCCCTCAGTCCCCCCATAAGTCACCAGAAAAGAACGTACCTGCAAAACCTGTAAGTGTTCGGAAAACGAGGTGTAAAAGTATGTGAATACTGTTCATACTTTGTGTCTTGGAAACTAATGTCTATCTGTTCCTTCAGGTGCTTCGCCAGTTTGTAAGACATGAGTCTGATACAGTTGGCTCATTGGTACTTGAAAGATGTAAGTAGCTCCGGAGATGAAACGTAGCTGTTACTCTTTGTGGTTTTTATCGTGGTTTTAGAATGGCTGAAATATGCCAGGAGAGGAGCAGTTAGGAATGGGAGCTCCTGAATGCAGTAACTAAGAATGTGTCGTTTCAAAGAGACAGACTCTTAAGTAGCTTTCTATCTGGTCTTTGTCAAGTCAAGCAGCCCTTAAGGGGGAAAAGAAAAAAGCCCTGACTTGAAGTACAAGCTGTAAAAGGCAGGTAGTCCTGCCTTATCAACGGCAGTGAATCTTGTATGCTGTTGTCATGTTTTCTAATACCTGCATTTAGGTGTCTCGTGCTTGTTTCTCAGACTCCTGTGTGCCTGGGGGACTTGTTTGGGTGCTGCTGCTGCCCCAGCATGATTTGCTCCAGCTGTACGCTTCAGACTTTACCATTCAGTTCACGTGCCCGTTGTGCAAGAGCGTTGCTCTCCCGACCTCCTCCAGTTGTCCTTCAACAAGGAGAAGGAATAAATTGTGTCCACCCAGTCCTGGTACCTGTGTAAAAACTAGTGACCCTCTAATTCAGAGGATGGGGTGTAATAATGCAACTTTGTTGTTTTAAAGGTATTGTTTTAAGGACAAAGCAATGCAATGCTATGGTTTTATCATCATGAAAAAAAAAGAAAGTCAAGATAAGTAAACGCAAAATAGTCTCAAGTGACATATGGATGTGTCTGTGAAAAAGATAACAAAGGAACAGAAAGAATGAAGAACCTTTAGCTTTCTAAATGAGCTTATTCAGCAGTGATGGCGATAGTACAGGCACAGTCAACCATCTGCAGGTCCTGAATAAGCCAGAAGTCACAAGAGCTTGAAAAATGGTTAGGAGGTGCAGAAAGTCATTGTTCTGGCCCTTGACAGAAGCTGACGACTTAGAACTTGCCATGATTAGAAGAATCATAATTCACCTGTATATGTATTTGCTCTTTCGCATTTCAGCCATGAATCGTGTTCAGTTACTTGGTCGGGTTGGACAGGACCCTATCATGAGGCAAGTGGATGGAAAAAATCCCGTTACCATATTTTCTCTTGCAACCAACGAGATGTGGCGAACAGGAGAAAGTGAGGTAACCCAGGGAGGTGAGTCTGCAATGAGCAACGTGCTTCTGCCGAGTTCTGAGGTCATGTTTGCATATTCAGTAGCACCACGCTTTGTCTTCAGGCTGCCATGTAAATCTCCTGGGTGCGGGGAAGTTCCTTTGAGGTCAGCAGAGATGCTGGTGCATTTCTGTGTTTCTTACTGATCCCCAGCAGCATGTACTGAATAAAGATCTGCATGTCAGCCTTCCTCTGGAGGAGAGGAAAGAGCGTTGAGTTCGCAGTTTTTCACTGCTGGAGTTGCCAGAGGTGTAGGGGGTTCCATACTGTAATTTGTATTTCAAGAGGGGGGAAAAAAGAACGATACATGTTCTCTTTGATTCTTCCATCAGTCTGCAGCTACAGATGTCTCTTTTTCTCTGACTTTTCTTCAATGTGGAGTGTGTGAGGGGAAAAAAACTCTAGTATGAGCACTGACTTCCAGGAAAACTGATCTCTTGGCTTGCACTGCGCTTCTGCATGATACTTTCATTGGGACACTGCTGAGTGGAGCATTGAGTTCTGGTATGGGGTGGGAGCTTGAGTGCTGGTACACTTCCGTTTTCACATCACTTTTCATCATTTGAGAACACCAACAAGTTGAAACTAATTTCTGAGGCTTGTGTCAAAAAGAGGATTTGGCATCCAACTTTATTATTTTTATGTAACTTAGGCGATATCAGTCAGAAGACGACATGGCACAGGATCTCTGTCTTCAGACCGGGCCTCAGGGATGTTACGTATCAGTATGTGAAGAAGGGGTAAGTGAATACCAAATGTGGTTGAGGATGCAATGCCTTAATAATCGATTGATGTAATAATTATGGTGACCAGGAGCTATACTAAGATACAAGTGCTATAAAATAAGCTAGTAGACGTGCTACAAACGAGTGAGGCAAATGCTTGTGTATTCAGAATCAGAGAGGAGAAAACAGCCATACAGTTCTCTGACCACAACCATATTCTTCATTTTTTCAGTGCTCGACTCTATGTTGAAGGGAAGATAGACTATGGTGAATATACAGATAAAAACAATGTTAGGCGGCAGGCCACAACAATTATAGCAGGTAAGGAACAACATACCAATGCCTACCTTGCCCTTTTAAAATGGAGAGGAGGTGGAGGACCTTTGAAATAGAGCTTGGTTTGTCCTCTTCCTCAGAATCCACACTTGGGGATTTTTGAGAGAATGAATAGGCTGTACCACTAGATGTCCTCTGGCACTGCTTGTGAAGACACAGAAAATGAGGGCATATAGTTGCAAACTGCTGCATAGTTTGTTCACACAAACGAGTTGGTGCAGCAGGTAGATACTGTTTGTTTTAAGAACACTGGTATGTAGTAGTGCAGGTCAGGCAGATTCCTTTTTGAAGCAGAGTTTGATTAGTAGCTTTATCTCGGTCTGGCAGGGAGTTTTTTCTTCCTGTTTAAGGCTGGAGGCTTCATCAACTTGAAGGACCTCTGTTTGTGAAAGACGTTTTAGGTGGGGATAAGTTGATGGAGGATTTAGATGGACCTCAGTCTGGTAGCCAGTAGTGGTGAGAAGAGCACAGAACAGCTAGGGAGTAGTCTTGTCCCTTGGGTAGACACAATGAAGAAGAGAACTGGGAAACTCAACTTTTTCCTTGAGCCTTTAAATAGCATGAGCGTCCTACATCTTCACTGTGGGTAGAGCCACTATCTTGTGGCTTTTGAGGGAGGGCTAAAATTATTGGGTAGTAGAGCAAACATTTCTGTTACACAAGTATATCGAAAAAAACTGGGCCAGAAGAGAAGGAAAAAAAACCCACCACAATTCTGGATGTTTCTGCTGTGCAGCCTCTTTAAAACAATTGAAATTTAAATGGGACTTTCACATGGAACAGTTCAGCTAGCAGTGCTGTAGGTTGCTGTGTATAAATAGCTGGAAGGGAGAAGCAAGTCCCTTTTTTTAATTAGTATTTATCCTAATGGTTTCTTTGTCGTGTTCAATATCCCCGTTCTCAAGATGCTTTAGAAATTACTGAGGCTTGATGAAATATGAGCTTCCTATAGTCCCATAGACTGATGACATAGCAGTGCATACTGAAAATGACAAAATAAAAAGGAAATAAGCTGTAACTGATAGAGATCATAGTCAAATAATTAAACCATTATTTTAAAATGTTTCTGGTACCTTTGACTGTGATCATCAGGTTTAGCACGCTTGTTTCATAGTATATATGGTCAGCTTTCTGGGGAGATAGAGCAAGAACCCTGTATCGGACACTTTTATTTTATGAACTATTCTGTTCCAAAATGCACATCTTTGCAGGTTATTTTAACACAAACAGGTTGTCGTTGTGGGTGTGCAGGCTTGCAACAGGGCAAAACAATCCTGAAGATTAAATTTTCTTTATTTCTTTTCAGATAATGTGATTTTTCTGAGTGATGGTGGTACGAAAGAAAAGGTGTGAGGTCGTTAGTGCTTGGACCCAGGCCATTTCATTCCTTTTGTTTTACAGTGCTTCATAATTCTGTAATCGTGTATATTGCTGTAGTTTCTTTAAAAAATAAATAAAACGTTTGATACCTATAGGGTATCTGTGTGCATTTTGTTTTGTTTTCCTGTGTGCTTTTTCTCTGTTCATCATCGTTTGGATTTCTTTCTTTTTTGCTCTTTCTTAAGAGAAAAGGTAACCCAGGCAGCTGTATTAATTCTTGAGCTGATGAGTATAAAAATGGAAGTCACCCTTTGCATCTTCAGCCATTTTCAAACTTATATCCTTGGCTGTCTTAACAATCTCTCTTCTGCCTTGCGGGGCCTGGGAGCCTAATCACCTCTCACTGTTAACATCCCTCCTGTGTTCTATAGGTGTAATTTTCAGTTTTTCCTTAGCTAAGTCAATTAGACAGTAAGTTTAAACCAGAGCCATTGGCCTCAACTGGTGCTCAGCTTGAAGTTTCCCTGTCCCAGACCCGGAGAAGGCCGCCTGCACATTTGTGTCTGCCCCTCCACTGATCACAGCATTTGATCAAATCAGGTGTTGCATTTTACCAAACCCTGTTTTGGTCATGTGCTTAGGTCTTCATTATTACGGCATTTGACATATGACGACTCTATGATGACATCAACATTCTCATCCCCGTACCTTGTTCGGGTGCTATGCCTACCGTTTGCCATCAGGAGGAGCTGGAGGAATTGACTGCCTTGGCTGCTCCTTCTGAGAGGCCTGCAATAGCGTGTGAAGAACGTTCCGGGTCCAGGATTCTCAGTTACTGTGGGACTGGCGTTTATTTTGCTTTAACTTTGTTCTATCGTCAGAAAGACTGAGAATTATTAGTATTGTTAGTAATAAAATTGCACAGCTGAAAGGTGTTTCATTCTACATGGAGAGGTGGTGAAATTCCCACTGCAGCACAGTGTGATGTGAACAGGAAGAGAAAAACATCAGAGGTGACAATTTCCTGCCTTCAAAGCTGGTGGGATTTTGTATCTCCTCTCTCTCTGATTTATCTCAAATAAAATCTCAAAATTTATAGTATTTGCAGCTCTTTCCCCTACAGAATGATGATCTTGTTTGTGCTTCTCTCTCTGAGCATTGTCAGACTACCAAAAACTTCAGTTCTTTCAGTTCAGCATTTATTTCCGGTTGAGGTTAATGCTGTAACTAGTATCCTAGCGCCTGTCGCTGGCATACTGAGGTGTTAGGTGTACTGGAAACGCTTAGCTACTTAAATGGGTTGTCATCCCCAGGAGATTGTGGTATCTTTTTAAATAGGAAGTTCTGACTTTAATTCCCTTTGCTACTTCTTGTTCAGTCTGAGCCTGCTGTACTGCTGGGAGAAGTGGTGGTGGTGCACTCGTCGTGATGGCGCACAGTAGCGATCCAAATACAGTTTGTGTTCGGTCCACACAAATTTTTCCTGTTAGCTGAAAGCTGAGCTTTGTCTTAATCTTCCTTCATATCTAGGAGGCCTCGAGTGAATGTGCTAAGCCTCTGCTTGTTCAGTGGTTACCTCCTTTTTTGCACTCTGCTGTGGTGGTGCAGCTCAACACAGCTTATGACAGTCTCTGCTTTGGAGCTTGGGAACTGGCTTTCTGCTCCGAACTCGGAGCAGAAGTGGCAGCAGTGATTCCCGTCGCAACTGCACATGGAGCGGCCAGAACTGCCACAACTCCTCTCAGCGCCGGCTGAATGGCTCCTGCTAATCTCTGCCCCTGGCTCAGGATGGGAACAGAGCTGAGCTCACACAAGGTATAGGATTAGGTGCCAACAAAGGAAAATATTTGCTCAAGAACTTCACCTTCTCTTGTTTTTCCGGTTGTTCTATTTAAAGTTGCTAGTACACTTTTAAAGATTGATCTGCTAAAAAGACAACACATACCTACTTTGAGAACACACTGTTTGAAAAGCAGTGCAGTATCTTGAGTGTTCCAGTGGGGTTTTTTTTATGGCTAGGTACTTTCTCTGTGAGGAAACGTTAAAGAATGGATGTGGTATCTACGGAGTTAAATACAGCGATACCTTGTTTATAACTCAGCAATGAGTTTTTTTCCACGCTGTCCCTTGGTAAATGGCATTCAGCTTTTGCTTGTCTGTCTTAACCTCTTGTGTAAACTGGATTGGGCAAACCCTGATTGCTTGCATCAACTGGGACATTTAGAAGTGTTTGACCTTATCAAGGAATTTATTTTATGTATTTATGGAGATAGATTGGCAGAGATAAAAAATACAGATTATGTCTTTTTAAAATGACAGAGCATTTTAACTAAGTATTTGGAGCATTTCTTAACAGCTCTGAGACAGCTATTCTGGTCTGCAACGCAGCTCAATAGTGTGGTCAGCAGGACCAGGGAGGTGGTAGTGCCCCTGTCCTCGGCACTGGTGAGGCCGCACCTCGAGTACTATGTTCAGTTTTGGGCCCCTCACTACAAGAAGGACATCGAGGTGCTGGAGCGTGTCCAGAGGAGGGCAACGAGGCTGGTGAAGGGTGCAGAGCACAAGTCTTATGAGGAGCGTCTGAGGGAGCTGGGGTTGTTTAGCCTGGAGAAGAGGAGGCTGAGGGGAGACCTTATCACTCTCTACAACTGCCTGAAAGGAGGTTGTAGCGAGGTGGGGGTCGGTCTCTTCTCCCTAGTAACGAGTGATAGGACGAGAGGAAACGGCCTCAAGCTGCGCCAGGGGAGGTTTAGGTTAGACATTAGGAAAAACTTCCCCGACAGGGTGGTCAAGCATTGGAACAGGCTGCCCAGGGAAGTGGTTGAGTCTCCATCCCTGGAGGTATTTAAAGAACGGATAGATACGGTGCTTGAAGACATGGTATAGATGGACTTGGCAGGGATAGGTTAACAGTTGGACTCGATGATCTTTTGGTGCTTTTCCAACCTTGGTCTTTTCCAACCTTGACGATTCTATGATTCTATGATTCAATGCCACTCAGTTATTTCTGTCAGTCTGGTGTAAGGTGTAGGAAACCCTCTTCTCCTGTGCCTGTTTCTGTGGCTGTAGCGTGCTGGTTTGAGGGAGACACCACGGGCATTGTGCCTGTGTTACACAGCGAAGAACGTTTTCAACTTTAGTTGAAGTGTGACCTGTGTTTGAGAACACAGACACAATTCCCCCAACCCCACGTAATGTGGAGGGTAACGAGAGGGCTATTTCAGTGAAGTGGGACTTGATTTCTTTGGCCAAAGCATCTTCTCTTGCTTCTGTTTCATGACGCTCAATTTCTGGGGACAGAGTACCAGGATGAATTAAGATTGCCTGAGGGCTTGGGCTGGTACAGAACTACCGGAGCTTTTTACCAGCAGGTACCTGGCTTGGGTTCTAACCTAGCCGAAAGACTTGCACCCTGGTGACCACAGGGTGCCCTGCGGGAAGGGGGTAGCTATTTGAGCCCGGACCCAGCTCTGCTGTGAAGCCCAGCAGTGCCTGTGGGAGCCTGGTAAAAGCCCATGCAGGGATGCCATGAATTGCAAAGGCAAGAAAGCTAAATTAGTGCTTTGAGAAGTCCCCAGGTACAGGAGGTAGAAATATTCTGGTAAAGGGAACTTGTGTTTCTGTCAGTGTACCCATTATGCGGTTTTAGTGGTAGGCTGTCTCCAGTACTGGCGATCCCACTTCTTTCACGAGTATTCATGTCAGAAAAGGAATATAACACCAGGATTGTGGGAAGAAAACGTCACTATTCTCAAGCACACCTTTTATTTTTAACTCTGAAATTTCTGTGGTGGAAGCCTTTTTGCCAACTAGTTGAGCATGTCTGTGCATACAAACTAAGACTTGGTGGCTGTTTCATCTTGGCGATGGTGAGCTTCTCTACACAGCAGTGTGATTTAGATCTCATTTACACATGAAATTTGCTTTGTTAGTGCATTACCAGGTAGTGGGTAGTGCAAGTAATGTGTTTGCACATTGACACACAAAGAAATCAACTTTCACAGAGTTTCTACAGAGACATCCTCTTGTGGGAAATGTGTGTTAAGTGTGTGTGAGGTTTCTCTCTTCTGCTTGTTGCTTTACGTCCCAGGTGAAAAATCAGCACATTACCATACTTTGCCATTTCAGAACAATCTCCAGCAACTACGGTGATTAGAAATTGATTGCTTGGTCATTCTTTGTGTTTTTAGTCCTGAAGTTTGTGCCCTGTACTCTTTAAGAGGTGCGAAGTTTGTTGAAGAATCCTTCTCTAACTGTGGCCATTTTCTATGGCTTTCAAGGGGTAAGATTTTTCATTTGTAGCTGGTCCAAAACCTAGCAATTGTTATCCTGTAGGCTCTGTTGCTATTTGTTCTTTTCTTGCTGGTTGACTTTTCAAACTTACTTGAACAGAATGGCTGTAGAAAACGGATGGTTATCTTGATCCTGGTTGTCACAAGTCAGAAAAATGTCACCTGTAAATATTTAATGAGCCTTTGTGCAACTGACCTGATCGAGAACTGAGTAATGCTGCGGTCGCAGGAGTCGTGGCTTCTGTAACCCGGATCCGCAAGGAAAAGAGAGCACCTTTCCTTTGCCAGGCTTTCTGTGACTTATTAGGCTTGTATTATTGCTAACTTTTTTCTTTGCTATTTAGAGTAAGTGGTGTTTGTTTGGAGCTCTGCCGTAACAGCCTCCTCTTTCTTAGCTAGTTTGTTTTTCTGTGTGGGTTTTCTATATGTTTTTTCTGCGTGGGCTTTCTGCTCCTTGCAGAAAGGCAACAGCATGCTCAGTAAAAGAAAGCTGAACTCCTCTCCCGTCAGCCCTATTGCTGCAGACAATAAACCCCCACCTTTTTATCTTCTTGTAGGTTGTCGGTCAATTTTTGCTCTGTCCCCCTGTGCTGGAGAGTGAGTTCAAACCCAGTTCAGAAGTCTGTGGTGAGGAAATGGTCTTACACAAAAGGAGAAATAAAACTTCTCTCAGAATTAGACGCGTTGGAACTTAAAAATACTACTAAAGCTGCCCAAGCAGGAAAGTTATGAAACACGGAAAAACAGCCTGTGTTTTCAGCATGCTAGTAACTATGTAAATCTACACTTAAAATCCTCCAAGCAATATGGGAAAAAGTTAGGAGGACAGTTGTGTCTGTATAGTGTTCTTGCTGGTTTTGTGGTGCTTTCCACAGTGCCTGATTTCTGGTGTCGTGTCAGTTTGTGAGCAGCAGCGCGTGACACATTAGACTGCTATCCCATGTGTTGTATCAGGACACTGAATAATTAATATTCTCTGGAAAGGATTAATTTCCTCCCCTTTTGTCTCTTCCTTCTTGGTGCCCTGTATGGGTTGCCAATTTTTAGCAGAAACTTGCTAATACAGATTTCTTTTCCCGAGAAGAACTGGTGCTGCAGCACAAAAACTTCAGCGTGGTCTATATGCTGTTAGTTGCTGCCATACAGGGCGAATTGGTCATACTTCCTTACAAAGTCTCAGGGAATTGTTTTAGGAACATTGAAGCTCAAAAATGAGATGTAGCTTTGAACGCTAATTTTAATAATATGGCAGGAACTGGGCAGGATGCCCAGTTAGCAATGTCTAGTCACTAGTTACCAATATCATGGTTTATGTTGGTGAATAGCCCCAGAAATGGATAGTCTTTGTGTATCAAAATATTTCAGTGGCCAAAGAAATCTTCCAAGATGCTTATGAGTACACAGCAGCACTGTGTACCACAGCACCAACGTTACAACAGAGCCCTGGGGAAGTGCAGAGCGGGGAGAGACACAATTTTACGTGATGCAAATTGAGTGGAAACCTTTGGGAAAAGCAGCACGCTGTTTACCCAGGGTGCCTAATTTCCCGTCAGTGCTTTATGTATGTCTGTTGTTCCCCCTTGGGTACTGTGCAACTTGTTTTCTAAATAAGTATTTTTTCCTGAGAAATGCGTTAGGATGAGAAAGTTCAGCCCAGTACTCTTGGTCAAATACCAGTTCTTAAGAGACCCTCATCCTCAGCATGTTCAGCAAATGAAGTTGCAGCCACCCCGTCAGCACCTTCTTTTTTCTTTTAGGGTGGCTTTTATTTTGTTGGCTTACAAGGCAACCATGGCTCTCCCTTTAGGCTTCTCACATGGGCAAAACATTAATTTAGTGCCCCAGCCCAAAGAAATTCTCTAGTCACGGCAGTAATTTTAGAAGGATCTGTGGTCAGCGAACAGAGCAATGGAGAGCCTTTTGTTAAATGAATGATCACAAGGCCACAAAAGCTTTGAAAGTAAGAATGCATCCAATTAAACACGGAGGTTTCTGGACGAGGAATTGACCTTTAAAAGTTTCACAATTTGCATCTCCAGACTGGCACAATGTAATTGCTTTGACAACAGTGCCTGACAGTGCCAGGGCACAAGAAGTTTGTACCTCTGGTCAGGCTCGCCAAAGTGGTAGGTAGCAATTCAGGCGCTAATAATTTGGCTTTAGATGTTTTCTGTGCTGCTGAGGGCATATACTGGACTGACCTGTTTCACAATGACTTGAAATCAATGACTTGGGAGCAAGTCCAGAGGAGGGCCACGAAGATGATCCGAGGGCTGGAGCACCTCTCCTGTGAGGGGACAGGCTGAGAGAGTTGGGGTTGTTCACCCTGGAAAAGAGAAGGCTCTGGGGAGACCTTATAGCAGCCTTCCAGTACCAGAAGGGGGCCTACAAGAAAGCTGGAGAGGGACTTTTTACAAGGGAGCGTAGAGATAGGACAAGGGGTAGTGGCTACAAACTGAAAGAGGGTAGATTTAGATTAGCTATAAGGAAGAAATTCTTTACTGTGAGGGTGGTGAGGCACTGGAACAGGTTGCCCAGAGAAGCTGTGGCTGCCCCATCCCTGGAAGTGTTCAAGGCCAGGATGGATGGGGCTTTGAGCAACCTGGTCTAGTGGAAGGTGCCTCTGCCCATGGCAGGGGGTTTGGAACCAGATGTTCTTTAAGGTCTCTTCCAACCCAACCCATTCTATGAAACAACTCATCTTTGCAGATCTTTGGTTGGGGCGGTTAGGGATTTTCCCTTCGTATTCTTCACCAAAAAATGTAGCTTTTGTTAAGCTTTTTAAAATTATTTTTTATCAAGTCAAAAAGACTCATAAATCTTAAAGGGTCAACCCTGAAAAAGTCACCATTATTTTTCCTCTTCTCGTTGCTGTTGTGCCTGATGGGCGATGGGAAGTCCTTATGACTTTGTTGTCCTCAGCGGGCTAGTCTGGGCTCTCCGTAGCGAGGACTGTGTCACTTACGATGCACAAGGGTTTGCTCTGTGTGTGAATGAAAGTGGCGCGTCACAAGAGATGAAGGCTAAATGGGAGGTCCGACCCGCAGAAGAGAGAGAACTTGTTGAGAAACCCAGTTACGATTCATGCACGATGCGGCGTGGAAATGCCAATTAGCGTTGAACTGACCCACAGCGAAATGCCTTGACTGAGTTCCAGGAGCTGAAATGAAGCACTGAGGAATGCCCAGTTTCTTGAATCATAAAGATTTGGCATCTTTCATTTTTAAACAACGATGAAATGTCAGCGTTGTCCCTGCTTGGCATGAAAGCAAGTCTTAAAATACCAGGATTTCCTCTTGACTGGGATTACTTTCGCTGCTGGTTGGTTAGCGCGCTGGGAGCGGTGTCGGTCAGTCAACAGCGTGCTCCTTGCTGCGAATGCCATGGCTGCACAGTCTGAGGTGCAGTTCATCCTGAAGCAGCACAAGGTACACTGGGACACGTCTTTAACGAGCAGGTAAGCTCTGCTCGGCCGTGTCAAATCCTGAGCGTTTCCCGTCTTTCAGGCTTCCTTTTTAACTAAATCAAAAGACCAAGTGCCCGGTGACTTCACACCGTAAGCCCTGTAAGCCCCACGAAGTCTGTGTGACCCGGCAGCGGGGCGGCTGAGGGGATGGCGGGGGCCGCCGGGGGCCGCCCCGGCCCGTTCCCCCTGAACGCTCGGCTCGTGACTGAGGCACGGCGGCCTCCCCCGCCTCCCGCGGGCGGGGAACCCCCGGATCCGCCTCGGCCCGGCGCGGTGACCGCTGGAGGACACAGCCAAAGCGCTGGGGAGGGGGCCGCAGGCTCCGGGGGAGGGTCCGCCGGGCGTCGCGCTGCCCCCGCGGCGGGCAGCTCCCCGAGCCGGCAGGCGCCGCTGCGCGCCCGGCCCTCAGACACCGCCGCGGCGGGGGCGGGGCGGCGCGCGGCGGCTGCAGTCTTGTCGCTGCCGCGTTGGCTGGCGCGCCCGTCGCTCTCGGCGCCCCCGGCGCTCCATTGGCCGCGCGGGGCACGGGGCTCTCCCCCCCCGCCCCGCGCCGTGACGCGCGGGGGCAGCCCCCGCCCACAGCCCGCAGCCGGAGCCGTGCGGGGGCCGAGCGCCGGCTGGGGCGCGGCCCGCCGGCCGGCCGCGCTCCTCGCCCCCGATTGGCGGCCCCGGCGGCGGGGGCGTGGCCGGGCGGGGGCGGGGGCGCGGGGGGCGGGGGCGCGGCGCGCAGCTGGCGGGGCTGACCCGCCCGCCCCGGCGCCCGCACACTCCCGGTGGCGGCGGGGAGGCGGCCTGAGCGCGGCGCCGGGCCCGGCAGCGGAGGGCGAGCGGCTCCGCGGCCCATGGGAGCGGGCGGCGCGGCGTGAGCCGGCCGCCGCGGGTGGGCAGGGGGCAGGCAGAGGGGGGCGGCGGATCGGCCGGCGGGGGTGCCCCGTTGCTTGCGGCCGCCATGGAGGTGTGCGAGAGCGGCGGGGAGCAGCCGCCGCTGCTGCACTGGGACCGCAAGCTGAGCGAGCTGTGCGAGCCCGCCGACCCCGACACCCTGCTGTGCCACACGGTGAGGAGCGGCGGGCGGGCGGCGGGGCCGCAGCCGCGGGGGCGGCTCCGGGGGGCGCTGCCCGGCCGGAGCCGCCGGGGGGGCGGGGTGGCTGGGGCGCCCCCCGCGGGCGGCCGCCCTGTGGGGGGCTGTGGCGAGGGTCGTGCCGGGCGCCCTCGGCCTCCCCTTGGGGCGGGGCGTCCCGGTGGGGGTCGGTGCCGGGCGGGTGGAGGCGCCGCGGCCGCAGGCCTCCGGCCAACCGGTGCTGGCCCGCCGCCTGTGCCCGGGGCTGCCGCCTCTCCGGGCCCGGTCCGGCCGGGGGGGCGCGGTGCCCCCGGGCAGGCGTTGGGGCCGTGGCTCGCCCCGTCTGCGCCGGGTGTCACAACTTCCGCAGCCGTTGGCGGCTCCTGGCAGTCGGGGCCGCGCACCCCTCGCTCCGCCCGTCGCCCCCCGTCCCCCTGCGCCGGCCGGGAGCCCGGCCCAGGCCCCGCCGGCTCCCCGGGGCGGGCGGCCGTCCTCCCGGCCGGGGCTGCCTCTTCCCCCGCAGCGCTGCCGGCCTCTCCCGGGGGTCCCGTCAGGAGCCGGCGCCCGCGTCTCCCCCTCCCAAGCGAGGCTTCGCCCGCTCCCCGGCCTCCCCCAGCGCAGGAGGGAGGTGACAGAAGGTCCCGGCAGCCGGGGGCGGGCGGCGTGAGCCGAGGGGCTCCCCTGCCCCGGCGCTCGGAGCCTGGTCGTCGGCCGTCGAGCCAGCGTCGGAGAAGTTAACTATCCCATAGGCGTGCCATGAGGGCTCTTCTAAAGGCATCGATGGAATCCTTGCTTGAGTGGTTTTGAGGGCCAGCGCATGAAGTTTCTGGGGTTTTTTGGGTTTTTTTGGCTGGACTCCCCATATTTTTGCTTGTGCAAAATACATGGTTAGGACAATCCCAAAGAAACACGTCTTGTTATCTCTGCTCTCTTGTTCCTCTGTTAATCCGGAGGCATTTTGCAAGCGCAAAGATACAACTCTATAAAGCTGCATAGGTGCAAATCCTAAGTGGAAGTGAGCTCGCCCGCTTCGGGACAGCGTGCACGGAAGGCTCCTCTACTCCACCGTTTGTGCAAAGCACAGGGCAGTCGAGCTTGGTGCAGTTGTCGAGCACGTGCTCGAATGGAGACCCAGCGTAACATGGTGGCGGCGACTAGCGTGTGGCAGAGAGGCTGAGGAAAGGTGCTGGGCAGCTGCTGGTGCGTGCTCTGCGTTTCTTCCTCGTACCTAAGAGAGCGATGTGCAAATACAGTCACTCCACAGAGGGGGACCCACCTCTCCTCGTGGGAGCAAGGGCGATCCCCCAGCGCGATGCGCGGCGAGGCAGCGTGCTGGCACTGCGCGGAGATCTTGGTGTTAGTCGTGAACGGCAAACAAGGAAAATCTTGTTTGTTGTGTGTGGTAGGGGGTGGCCTTACTGATCCGGGATCGTGTCCGTCACAAGCTCCGAACCTCGTTTCAGCAGGAAGCAAGCCTGCTGCAGGCGTGACTGTCTTTAAATGTTGTTTGGCTTCTTTGTTGTTGAAAATTCTTGGGCTTTCTTGCGCAATGTGTATCTTCTGGTGGATCCGGGGAAAAGCAATCGTGTGTTATGGTGGGTTGTGGTGGTTTTTTTTTTTTTTTTTTTAAAGAGCCAGCAGGAACACTTACTAATGGAAAGCTCTTCCTTCAAGCAGCTGTTTTCTTGTGTTTTTTTCTTTAACAAGGCACAGTCTTTTTCTTTAACAAGAGAAACGTTGTGAATGAAATGAGGGGCTCTTCAGAGAGTGCTCCCGCTCGGATTTTACAGTTGTGCTGGGATACTTCCTCCTGTTTTGTTTGGATCCTTGTGATGAGAATGGAGTTGCCACTCTTAACTTTTGTTTTCTTATTTAGTGTTCTCATATTTTTTTTAATTAGTGCCCTGAAGGAGATCTTGTGCTTGGTCTAGAACTTGTGGCTGCAGTGACACAGATATGCGTGTTTTCTGCCCTAGTTCAGGGAGCCTGGGACTTGGTTTTAAGTGTGGCGTGACAAACAAAACATCCTGGTTGTCTGGTGGACGGAAATGTATTGCTTTTCCTCTGCTGTTTTCAAGTTTTATTTGGGATTTTAAGCTTCAAATGCTGCAATGGTGTGTGTTTCATCGCCAGATCTGCAAAACCTTGGGCTGTGACACCCCCCTCCTCCCCCCCCCCTTTGGGAGTAACATTCTACCATTGATTTGTTTGTGTGGTTTTTTGTTTAATAAGGATTTTTTAGGTGTTTAAGACTTCTTTAGACCACCTTAAAGTCAAATAAAAAGTGTGAAATCAATTTATCTTTTTTGTTGGCTTTGGAATTCTTCCGAAAGAAGCTATCAGTAAAAAAATAAAAGCAATGAAATGCTATGGATAAAGTAGGTGTAGTGGGGTATTAGGAAAAAATTGAAGCTTTCTGAAATTATCATTCCCTGGGGGGGAAAAAAGCACATGTTTCTGCCCGTCAAACTTTTTCTTTTGTAAAGTATATCCTGCTGTGTGGAGGAAAATACTGTGCTTGATATCATGAAACACAAGTTCTCCATTTACCTCTGGCCAAAGCTTCATAGAATCATTTTTAAAAACAAAGCAAACAAACAAAAACCTCTGGATGAAACATCTGTTCTTCTCCTGGCTTATGCTTTCCATCTGGGAGGACTGGTTTGAAGCAGCTGGTTCTGCTGTGTTTGTAAACCTATTGCAGGGTGTTTCTGAAAAGATCAAGGTGATGAGCAGACCCTCCTACGCTCTATCTGTGTGAGTGCCCACCGCCTGTGCTGTCATCCTCGCGGCTGAGGAAGACGTGCCCTGTGGCATCTTCTGGTCTTTGCGCACTCCTGAGGTGTCTCACAGCTGGATGTGCAAGTCTGCATTCAAGAAAACTTGTGAGTGGGCTTAGGAGAGGTACCTGGGCTCGTCACCCAGCCCTAGGAGCGTGAGCTGGGCTGGCGAGGGCGAGGAGGGAGATGATGATGACTGAGGGGAGAGCTCACAAGCAGGAATGAAGGATCTGTGTCCTTTGGCAGTCAGACCTGTGTGTGCACACAGGCACAGGTGAGAATTATGTGCCAGCTGACTTTTGTGTATTTTAAGTTAAATTTTAACCTTTTTACGACCATAAAGGCTGTTCCTGGCTCTGATTGATTTGAAGCTAGTAGACAATTGTGAAAGTATGCATACGCTTAAATACTCAACCTCTATTTTAAACTGTTCCAGCCTGCCTTAATTACCAGGGCTGAAATCTAGCCTCCCCGGGGATTTACATTTCTCTTTAACAGCTGATGATTTCACCAGTGCCTGAAGCAGCATGAGGAGCGGTTCCCTCGCTCCGCTGGTGCTGTCGGTGATGTCATCGTCTGTGCTGGGAGAAACTGGGACGTCGAGGAGCTCAGCTCTGGCGTTGGCAGGCAGCAGTCCTAGAGGTGGCTCATTAAAGTCTTCACGGTTTATAGTAATCACCTGGGTGCCAGATAGCTCTATAGCGGTTATTTTTCAAGAGTGGCTTAGTTTCCCCCCATCTAAGAAAAGGCTGAAAGGTTTCCCAGAGGTGTGTTCATGGCACATGTGATGTGTCTGCGTATATAATCTTCATATGCCCTGTAGCTTGTTATGATTGTGTGTCAGTAATACCGTACCCTGGCATTGTGCAAGGTATTATTATTCTTATATGATTTTTCTTTTTCCTGGCAGTCGAGCAGAAAGGAAGCGCAAAGCCTGCCACTACCCAAAGGGAGCAGAAGTGCGGCCAGGTTGCAAACTCTTCACCTTTGGGCCGCTGCTGTTACTTCCCGTACCATGCAGGCGGGCTTGAAGTGGGAGAGCTCTGCTTGCGGTCGTGGGTCTCCGTTGGCGTTGATCCGCGGTTGTACGCGGCCCAGCTGGGATGGCATCTTCCGTGACAAATGCCAGATCTGATGCAGATGGATAAGTCTGAAAAACACGCTGTGAAATGCCAACTACCTGTCCCATTGCTGGATGACAGCTGAAAGGCAGATGGTTCTTACGAACCTTTGACATTTAAAACCTCCTTATTTAATACTGAGGAGGCAGTCTCTTTTTCCCCCCATTTTCATGGTTATTTTAACACATTAGCTGCTGGCTGCTGCTTCCAGATGGTAGCAAAATGCAGCTGAATGTAAGTATGACTATGATCTTGGCGTGGCAGATGTAGAACTGCACCTGCCCTACAGGTACATGGGGCCAGCGGCTGGATTAAATATTTAGGACTGAATTCCCAGATGTCATGTCGTGGGTGTCTTGATGATGAGTGGTTAACTGGAGGATACTTCAAATGTTAAGTAGCCCAAATTGCTTATTCTTTAAAGAGCCTGACTATTGAACTTGAAGCTCACATGAAAAAATTGAAATGCCTCAGATACCACATTGCTGATGCCATTGTCTCAGCGGTGTCTGAGCTCAGCAAGCCTGTTGCCGTGTCGCCGGTGATGCTGTGGACAGCTCAGCCCTGGAATATGGGTGCAGTGTAGGTCGGCATGAGCGGAGGAGGTGTCCCAGGCCTCGGCTACCAAATTGCCATCCACCTGCGAGAGCAAAACTAAAACAATCCGCCCCTGAAGGTTAGTGTTCAGGATTGTGATTGTCAACTAAGATGAGTTGGGGAAACTTTGAGCCGGCCTCCTTTCCTCAGATAAAAATTGCCCGTTACAAGCCTCTGAACCTCACAGGGAGCTTGCCGTGACTCATTTCCTCTGCCACAAAAACGATGGTTGCTGTTACTTCGTGTTCTAATGAGTTCTGCAGAAATGCTGCCTCTGAATGAGCTGCCAGGGATTGCCTCTAGTTTTTGGAGTATGGCAGTGGCAGTAGTTAATGTAAATGGACAGCAGGGCTTGGTTTTTACAACCTGTGTGTATTTAATTAAAAGTTGCGGTTACCGCAGCATGTATGGACGTAGAGCTGGCTGTATCTTATTTTGTGGTGGCTGCATGTAGCGCTCTTTAAAATCTGGCGTCAATATAGTCTGATCCATTATTATTTTTTTTTTATTTTTATTTTGGTTGGGGGAAGGTACTTCATTTATTTAAAAGTAGGGTTTGGCCTGTTGCCTTCTAACAAGAAAGCTGAAATCTCTCATTCTTTCTTCTCTACACACCTGCATATGGAGGACCAGACAGCTAACTTCAGGTGAAATATTTGTGAAATTAGTACTTTCAGGGATTTTGCCAAAATCCGTCAGTAAATAGGGAAAAATATTAAAGTGAGATTTTTAAATAGTTCTATACAGACTTCACACAAAGTAGTAGTGTTAAGTTTTGAGATTGCCTTTCTATATTAAAAAAATCAAGGTCACAACTGCTGAACAGCGAAACTAGTTGTATTCATTGCCTTGCACTGAAAGCCATTTCCCGCCCCCCTGCCCCATTTTCTTCACGAATTTAAATAAGAAAGCCACTTCAGTGTGCCAACGGTATGTCAGGTACTCGTAATAGGTCTAAATGATCCACAGTTCTTCTAAAAGCTCAGATAAACACAAGTGGATACTCTGAAACTTTACCCTCGTATTTTCTGACAGTTAAAATTAGAAAAATAAGGGTATTGAGTTGCTGGGTGGTTTCATTTGGACTGGCTGTAACTGTATAGTGAAGTGCTTGATCTGCAGTGAGGATGGGAGCTGGAAAAAATGTTAGTCTGTACTGGGACTCACTTTGGAGCATGGTAGATAAGAATGAGCCAGTGTTTAATGTACAAAAATACTATTTTTTTTTTCCTGATGGACGTGACTGATCTGCACTGTCCTCTGTAAATGTTTCCTTATTTTGGAAGGCTAGTCGTTGTTAAGCGTGGAGCAGGTCCTGCACGATAGCTGGGGTAAAGGAATTTCATTCACGGTGTTACCAGACAGGGTTTTCTTGTGTCTGGAGTTGTTTAACTTATCTACAGGGATGGGGGGAACTTGCGGTCTTTGCAGGTCTTTGTTCGCACTGTAAAGAGTCCCTTCTTTGGGGTCTTTCATAGCTGGGGGTTAAGTAAGTTTCCACTATCCTGGGTGGTTGGGGGGGAGATGACCAGTTTTTTATTAAAGCAGTATCACTTTTTATAATCGTCTGTTGAAGAGGCCGATCTGACTAGCTGCAGATCCCAGCTGGGGCTGTGCAGTTTTTTAATTTGATCTTTTTGTGTCCCTCTTGCTTTCTGACTTCAACTGCAGCAGTTAATATGTGCCGTATTTCTCCTCCCTGACAAGTCTGCCTTCGTACTTTTACTTGTATGCTGTGAGATCGGATCATCTTCAGGCCAGCTGTGACAAATAAAAATAAATATAAAATAAAGATAAAAATAAAGCAAATAGGCCTTTGACCACTGTACCACCAGCTCTGGCTGTCTCTTAGCTTGTCTCTGCTTCTTGCTGTGTGGCTGTCACCTATACCACCACCTGACAAAGCCACTTTATGTCCGAGCTGTCCGACAGATGTGGGAGGGGAGTAACTACTGCAGAATAAAATAGCTTCAGCGCCTTAGGAGCCACTGTGCGCAGCAGGACTGTGCTGTGGTGACACAAGGGGGTGCCTCTGGACTGGGGGGCTTGTAAGCTTCCCTTAACAGGCTTTTTTTGCAGAGCTAAGCTACAGTGGATGTGCTCAGCTTCGCTACGGCAGGAGCAGGGGGATGCCTGCCTCATGAGCTAGCACCTTGTTTGCAACGCAGTGCCTGTCACCCTGCTCGTGCAAGGGCTGAAGACCTACCCAGGGCTCTGAGTAAGGACTGCGGCACCTAGCTTGTGCTGCATCTTGCTAGCTGCTTGTCCCTCCAAAGCGCTGTGCGGTCTTTGTCACTGTGGGCTCGTTTTCCCTTGGTGCTTCTGCTACCAAGGTACCTCTAAGATACTTGGTGGTTGCTTTGAAAGTGAAGAGACGGTCCTTTGAAAGTCACCCTCTGACCGGGCGAGTTATCTGGCTGGCTTTGCACTTGGAGATAGACAGACTGTTTCCTCAGTCTTCGGCTGCTTTTCTCCCTTTTGGAGAAGGATCGCTTTGTGGGTGAGACTTCAGCAATTATTGATAGTCAGTCAGATAGGGTGACTAACCTCGCCGGGTGGCATTTTTCACAGGCTGCATTGGCTGCCTACCCTGAGCTTATGAGGTCCTCCCTTTAATTCCTCCGATTCCCTAGCGCAGCTCTCCTTTTTCCAAGGGAGATGGGTTCTGGGTGGATCCCCGAGGGGCTCTCTCGCGATAGAGCTCTGCATCTCATTTTTCAGGGAGGGCACGTTCATTTCTGCTGTTGCTCCCTATTCATCTCTCTCTGAATCATGGAGATGAGAAATCATGCTTTCTGGATGCCCTTTGGCTGCGTTTTTTCTGAGTGACAAGACCTGACAGTGCGGTTCTGCACCTGGATGTAACCTCAGGCTGTTGTGGCAGCTGCCTGGGAGCTCATCCAGTTGTAAAATGACTTTCTTGCAAGAAATTAGCTTTCAAGGGTTATCAGTTCCCTGATGCAGCTTACCCTGTAGCAGCCCAGGTACTGGTGCTGATGTGAGAGGGCAGGTAGGAATATTTGACTGGGGAACAGGTGGTGGAACTGCATTTTTGGGCTAAAGGAATGTGCGGTGGGAATAGTCTGGGTAGCTTTATGGGTTGTGCTTAGATGTAATCCTGATGTGTGTGTATTTATTTGATACCAGTGGACTATTATTTGGATGTCACTGGAAAGAAAGGGGATTACCTGGAGGAGGCAGTTGTTCAAGGATCAGTAGGAAAAAGGGTTGTTTGAGAAGAGTGTGGATATGTAGCAGAGCAATGGACAGACCTGAGCTTCAAAGAAGCACTGATGTTGGATCCGGTCGATGGTACTGCCACCCATCCGTGATGCCGAGCGTTGGTGAAAAGTGGAGGCTGTCTTGGCTGCGAAATTTTGTCTTGTATGAAAGTGAGAGAAACGGTATGAGAAACATAAGCTTGGCTTATGGCCACATTTTTACTGGCAAATATCTTACCCTTTCACCTCACTTAAGCGAGTAATAGGCAGTAAAGAAGACAAGTCAAAAATGGTGAGGTTTAATAAGGTGTAGCAGAGGTGGGCATTGTGTCTGCTGTCTCCAGTCTGAGATACTGAGCTCTTTGTAGCTGGGACTGTCATTCTCTCTGTGACCTGTCAAACGTAGCTTGTGACCGCAGAAAAGAGTTACTGCATTGAGTTATATCAGTGCTAAATGAGTGCAGGAAGGATAAAAATGCTCTGTCAAATAAGGAGTGCTCCCTCTCATGAGAGCAAGTTGGGAAGCACAGAAGCAATGTGAGAAAATAAGGAAAGCTTGGTTAAATGGGATAGACCTGAATTGCTAGAGCTGTCCCCATAGCTGCCATCCGTCCAAATGTGTAGCTTAGTAGTGCCAGTGACTTTTCTGTGCCTTCACTCTGTCTTGGAAACTACTCACTTTTTTTTTTTTTTTCCCCCCATCTGCTGCTAACCGGCTTTCAATCTTCTGTACGTGATCCGGCTTTGCTGTGGTGACAAGCAAAAATGTAATGGAAAAATGTGACACCCACTTCATCTCTTTCCTCTCTGCCAAGGAAAAACATTCCTCTGCAGCTGCGCTGGGGCTGGCTTTGTCCTTTCATGCAAT
Organism: Nipponia nippon; assembly: GCF_047370975.1. Lineage (NCBI taxonomy): Eukaryota > Metazoa > Chordata > Aves > Pelecaniformes > Threskiornithidae > Nipponia > Nipponia nippon. The sequence continues at coordinate 64,830,278 of NW_028262347.1, forward strand.
CTGTTAGTCATATGGGATGAGAAATAGAGACCAGGCGGCTCTGATAACCTCTTTGGGAGCCTTGGGCAGGCGCGTGGCGTGGGGAGCTTCAGCCTTCCTTCCTTGCAAAGTCTGGTGTGTCCCGAGCAGAGATGCAGGAGGGAGGTGAGTTGGTGTTGGTGGAGGCTTCTCCCCCACAGCATAGGGGCAAAGAGCAATATTGCTGATACGCTGTAGTGGCTCAGCTGGAGCTGTACGTGCTGGGTGAGTTCCTCTCTTGCAGGACAAGCCCTGGCTGTTCGGTGACACCCTGGAGCACTCATTTCCCAGCTCTTGCTGGAGTGGCAGTTGGCTGCAGAGGTAAGGTGAGTGCTCCCTCGTGTGAGATGGGCTGATCTTGAGTAGAGAGGGGGAAGGTCACATGCCCTTGTTCTGCACCGAAGCTATTGACTGCTGCCCCTGTTTTTGGATGTAGGCAGGGTCTTCAGCTGTGGCAAAATGCTTTTAAGCATGTGGTGGCTTGTGAAGCAAGGAGAGCATCTTTAAACTGCTGAGACTTGGAGTATCCTGTTTAATTTTCCTCTAGCGTTGGGATGCTGTGATGCAAAGGTCTGTAGAAAAGAGTGGGGAAAAAGAGCAAGGCTCTTTGCACTACCATATGACAGGAGGATGACAGAAAATGGACATCAGCTGAAGTGAGAGAGGTTCAGACTGGTAAGGAAAAATGGCTTCACTGTGAGGATAGCTGAGCACTGGAACAGGCTGCCAAGAGAGACTGTGCCATCTCCATCCTTGGAAGCCTTTAAGAACTGACTGGATAAAGCCCTGAGTAAACTAGTCTGAGCTTAGTGCTGACCCTGCTTGGGCAGGAGGCTGGGCTAGAGACCACCTGAGCCCCTTCCAGCCAGAGCTGTGCTGTGGCTCCATGGCAGTCCTGGACCCAAGGCACTGCATTGCTCAGGTCTAGGTACTGCATTGGTAGGCAGTTGTCTGATCCACGAGATTTTCATGTCCCCATTAAACTACTAAGTGACTGAGGCCACTTGGTTTTGCTGATGGTTTTTTGTTGTGGTTTTGTTTTGTTTTTGTTAGGAAACTATTGTTTCTGATGACCATGGTTTCACAGAGGCAATGCCTTTTTTTTTTTTTTTTTTAGTTCTGGTTTGGATTTACTGAAATGGGAGAAGGAAAACTGGACTAAGTTCCAGCTGTCCTGAACAAATGCTTGTTCTGTGCATATGTTTTCCTTCTGTGCAGCACACGTGATGTGCAGAGTTGTGTGTTGGACTTGTGGTTTGTTTATGCATCCATAATTTTTTTCAGGACTTTCCTGGTAAAATTCTAGGTGCCTTACCTACTTGCTCTTCTGTCATGTGATATGGCTGTATAAGAGCCTACACCATTTGCTTCAAGGCTGTTTGCCTTTGTGTAACCTCATATCTATAAGGATTGGCTACTACCTGTGCTATTTCCTCTTTGTGGCTAACCCTGAAACTGTAGGTGTGGGAAGAGACCACCCTGCCTAGTAGCTTGTATGACTTGTTGGAGGAGGTGTTGTAGACCTAAAACCTGAAAAACAGCCAACAACAACAAAAAAAACCAAACAACCAAACAAACCCAAGCCATGAATACCAAGCATGCTGGTCTCTGTTCCTTCACCCCTGCAGTCCCGCAGTGAATTTCGTGCACAATGGGATCTTATCCCAAGGCTGCTTTTTTCCCCAGTCTCCTATAGATTCTTCTGTCGGCTTCAGTAATCTGCTTGCCTCTGATTTGATTTTGTGTGGGTTATCTGAAAATGTGTATTCTCATTTCTGGAGCTTCTGGTACCCACAGAAGAGATCTGTGTGAGTATGTGTAGAAACAAAACTCAGGAGCAGTAAAGAGCTGATCTGCTCCTCCAGCTGTTTTCGCAGCAGAAGCAGTGACATGACTATTGCCTTCGGGGAATGCTTGTGATAGTATGGACAGGACAAGATCTTCAGGAGGCACCAAGACTAAGAAGGTCATTATTTCTAGCAAACAGATGATACCTGACTTTCTTGTATCTGTCCTGGCTAGCAAAGGATGAAGACTGAGGAAAATATGTCGTCTAAACTGTCTGCTTTCATACCTTGTAATATGAGGCAGTGGCTGACTTTCTGCAAAACATCTGTCTTTCTCATCACGGGTGTGACTGGCCTAGTCATCAGTACTGATGGTGCGTCTTGCTCGAGCTCCTGCACCGCAGCTCCCTTCCCCTCCTCCTCTCTGCCATCCCCCCCGCACAGCTGTGTGCGTAAATCAGGGGTGGGACTGGTGTGGTGTTTGGGGCAGGCTGGTAAGTTGTATTTTTCAGAGAACAGGCACAAAGCATGAGGCTTTTTTTAAAAAAAAAAAAAAGAAGAAAAGAAAACCAAACTGACCCTGCCTATGTACAGCTCTGTCTCATCCCTCCTGCACTCCCTGGTGAAGTGCTGTGGGGGCAGAGGGCTCTGCTAGGGATGTCCATTTTGGCTGGCTGCACGACATCTGCCCTTCCTCTTGTCCAAAAGCATTTCCCCCCTCACCTCTCCAGACTGACGCCTGCATGTCTGCCTGCCCCCTTCCCTCCCAGCACCCCTGAAGGATCCGAAGCAGAGACTCCCTGGGAGGCTCCTGCCCGTGGTTACCAAATCAATGACAACATCTCTCCAGCGAGCCGGGGAGGGTGGGAGCTGGCGGCTGCAGGAGGGCTCCAGATGTGCGAGGGTGCTGCGCCGCAGGCCTGCCCTTGGGGTGCCCCGCCAGCAGCTGGAAGGCGCCGCTCAGGCGTGACTCCCCAAAGTAACGGGCCTGGCAGAAATGAGATTTGGCACTATTTTGAAGGCGCAAGCTTTCTGAATGCGAAACTTGTCTCCTCCGCATGCCTCGGTGCTTTCGCAGTTCTGTTTCTGTTTGGCTGGTTTGCTCCTCATGGCTTTCAGTGGATGCTGTCGATTACAAGAAGGACTAAAAGAAAGAAGAGAAGTCTTACTTTTGTACTTGCCCAGGGTGACTTGTGGCTTCTCATTTGGCTGTACTAATTCAGAGCAAAATTTCAGCTGGATTCCTATTGACTATTATCTTTCTCCACGGAAAAAGCGCAGCAGGGAGTCTGCTCTGGGACTTGGGAATGTTTCCCTATTGCTGTTGCTTGTTTGTTGGGTTGTTAGAAATATGTTGCAAAACCGCAGGGGAAAGATGGACTTAATTTATGTTGCTGGTTTTTTCTCAACTACAGACACGTCTGCAAGATCAAAACCAACAAAGAAGTGGCACTGACCTTGAAAACTGTGCAGTAAATGTCTTGATTTTTTTTTTTCTAAAAAATTAAAATTAAAGGCATTTCATGTCCAGAACATCTTTTCTAGCTTTAATGAAAAAGATTTGGAAGTCAGGCATACAGACAACTCTCTCCTTGGTACCCTGCTTGGAACAGCTTTTTGGCAAGATTAATTGGGGGTGAAAAAACCTACTTGGTTTTAAGATGTGGCTGCAGTGTTTAAGAGGGACATTATGTGATATGGTAGCTGGGATGGAGCTACAAGGAACCCCTGGACTCATTTGATTTTGTGTCAAATTTGCAGGTATTTAAGGGGAAAAAAGGAGGTTGGGAATATAGACAAGAAATGAGAATCCGCAGAAACTTGCATTGCTGAAGGCCAAGGGAAGAGACAACTGGAGCAGTTATTCAGTGCAGAAAGCTGTAAAGTCTGTATATCAAAGGAGCCAGGGTTATGACTGGGGATGGCCAATTAACCGTGCCGCTGTCATAGTGGTGATTAAGGCATTGAAAAGTACGGTTTGGGGAGATGCATGGAAGCCTGGGGCTTGTGGTGTCAGTATGCTACAGTTCGGCTGTGGGCTTTTCAATTCTTGACACCTGGATATCTGAAAGCAAGGCTAATTTGCGAGAATTCAAAGAACAACAGCAAAAGTAAGTGGCTGAAGTAGCTGGTTTATGAGGACAGATTAAAAACATTAAATGCCTATTGCTTCGACAGGTGTTTGGAAGAGGATGTGGAAGTGATATGATCACTTACGGTTTATGTTAAGCTCACACTAATATTATTATTGAGGCTTCTTTCTCAGTTTCATATGATGTATATAATGTAATTTTCGGTATCAGTACCAGAATAGAGAGTCTGCGAAAACTTTGGTTTCGGCTGTGGTTCTCGTACCGCACAGATAATGAATATCATTGTACTCACAGCAAAATCCCTTCAGAGCTTTGTGCTTGGAATAAAATTGTCGTTATTGTGAAAGGGATTATGAACCTTAAGCTGTCATTATACTATTCCTTTTTTAAACTAGTGTCCTTTGAAAATACTTTTTCTCTTTTTGCCCCAAGTAACACTTACACGTTAGAGAAGAGTAAAAAAGAATCAGTGTGAAGCAGAGGAGCTGATGATGATCAGCTAAGAATATCCAAGGGGAAAAGACAATGTTGGTAAGTGTAAGGGTAGAAAGGGGAGTTTTTTATGGTGTAATATGAAAATTAACCATTGTCAGTAATCAGGTTACAAAACTTCTTGTCACCAACAAGTCTGGATAACTGGAAGTTCAGATAGGCTGAAAGGTCCCAGAGGAGAAGTTTGGCTTGTCGACACTGATTTTTCTTGGGTGGTGACATCATGAGGAAATGTCTGAAAACATTAAATTGATTAAGAAAGAGTAAAGGGGAGGAAATAAAAGCTATGCACTGGAGATCCTGGTACCAAACATATTTAAAAATACAGAAAAGTTCTTGTAGGATTCCATAGTTAGAGTGGAAGGATATAGATATGATTTAACCCTGGTAGGTAGGATTTTATGAAAAGCAAGTATAGCCAGATAAACCTGACTTCATTCTTTGAGATGAAAAAAAATTGAAAGTGAACAGAGACATTTTGCAAGTAATTGGACATTTATTTCATTGTATTGATAAAAAAATTGTACCATAAAATGAGTGAAATTAAAGAGTTGACTCAAAGTAGTTGCTAATGGACAATTGGTGTCAGAGGCTAGATTTCTTTTTTTCTTTGCAAAAAGGTACTGGACAGGAGGCTTCTCAAGATTTTCATCCATGACCCAGAAGCGAGTTATGTATCTAGGAACAAAAAATGTGTCTGTACCTATGGGACAGGTGAATGCATATTGCAAATCAGGCCTTGGCAAATGGTCTAGAGTTTAGAGTAGACAAGCAACTCCATGTGCTCTGCTGGGGTGATTCTGAAGTAAAAAGATTTTTTTTGTTTTAAAACTCCACATTTTTCAGAATAATTTCTGTAGTTAACTTCAGTATACAGTGTTGGTGAAACCAGTGCTACTAAACAGTGTCCAATTCCTGAAGTTCAACTCTTAAAAAAAGGATATGGAAGAACTGGAAAGCATAACAAAAAAAAGGGGACGGGCTAAAAATATACTGGAGTTGGGGAAAAATGCTCATTTCTCAATCGTTGCAGCACACCCATGTTCTTTCCTGGAAGTTATATTTCAACAAAGGACAAATTATCAGACCCTATAAAAGGGTACCTCAGTGAAACATGGTGGATTGGGACATGTGGAAGGGTCAGATTAGGAAGGTTTCATAGTCCTTTCTAGCTTTAAATGCTGTAAAAATTTATTGCTGGGCCTGTTGACTCTCTGGATACTGCAAAGCAGAACATGCAGCAGCACCCTACGTGACTCCTTTAATCTGTCCAAATGCATCACAGCGTTTTGTCATTCTCCTAATCTGTGTTGATTTCAGTGAAGTATAAATAAATGCTTTAAGCTATTTTGAACTGCTTGCATTTATCATTGCACCTCTCGGTACATATATAAAAGCACACAAGACATGGGGAAGAGTAAGATTTCTGGTAGAAAAAGGCATTTGTCCCAAAATACAAAGCCACCTTTATGTACGTTCCCTCTTGGAGCTGAGGACCAAAGATGGCCTTGTGTTCCCTGTACCTCTGTCTGGAACAGACTGGCTAACACGCACCCGATCGGTGTCAGTTTGTCCAGGGTCTTCAGCCCTGGCAGGTGAAAGAAGGCAGAGGAAAGGAAGAAAGCAAAGCAGTTAGGGTGAGGTACCAATAGACTGAACGTATGAGGAGGTGGGATGAATACCCAGACAAAAAAGGAAAGTTTCTAGCTTTCATTTCAAAGGCAGAGCTAGTGGAAGTTGGTGGCTAATATGATCCCGGTTGTACCAATGGTACCAACTTTTACCCCAGTTTTTAATAGTGGAAGATTGTTGTTGTCCTTCTGCCTCTTTTGCCACGATACTACAAGCCTGTGCTTTTCTACACCACCATCTGGAGGAAGCTTAAAATCCATTGCCTGTGGCAGGCCTTACCTTGTTAATGTCTATCCAGAACTTTTGCAGTATTTTAATGAGCCTGGTAGTTTGTTTTTGATGCAGGGTCAGTCTCCCCATAGTTTATAGGGGACTTGTGCTTAATTTTGGTGCTCAGGTTGAGACAGGAGGAGGAGAGTGCCCAGGACGTTTGGGAAGGACGAGTAATTTTTCTTCCTTGGCATGTTTTGTATTTAGGTAGCTGGCAGGCAGAAGATGCTGCCTTAAACTGCTTCCATGGTATGGCATAACCTTCTCCAATGGTAGTGCTGCTTTGGTCTTTCTTTGGAATGTGCTAGCAGGGAAAATACTTTATTCAAGTATAGCGTGGACAGCAGATGTGGCTTGAAAATGTCTAAAAGCTGTATTGGAAACGGAGCGATTGCCAGGAGAGTGCCCAGCTTCTTTAAAGCAGTGTTGCTTCTCCTTTTGGCGTAAAGCTCCCGGCGTGCCTGTGATGTGTTGGTGTGGGGGGGAGCTGCCGCGCTCATGAAGCGGCCCCTTCCTGACCTGCTGCTCAGCATCGGGTGCCTCCTGGCGAAGCACTGACAACAGGTCTGGCTGGGAGTGAGGCTCCTCAGCTTGATGATCCTGTCAGGCTGGTCAGGCTCTGCTGGGTCTAGCAGGAGAGGCTGAGGCTACGTGTGCTGCTGGGAGTCACCGCTCACACCTGGCTGAGGACAGAATAGATGAGCACCCCTGGTCCTTAAGCCCTAGTTAATTTGTAAAGCAGAGGAGTACTCCTGTGACTGCCTTTGCCACTCTGCTGCGGAAAGATAACCTGCAGCAGCGGAGCAATAGTGCAAGACATGCAACGCCTTAAACCGCTCTGTGTGCCTGGATGTGTGCTTAGCCCGCTCCCGCCATTGATGCGCATATCTTTGCAAAGCTGCCTTATCTCATTTCTGCTTGGCATAGGCAGTGGAGCTGAGGTCCTCGCAACAGTAGGCGCTGCAGCGCGCGGTTGGCGCATTAGGAGCAGATCTCTGCTTGGACCAGGTGTGCCCATGCAGAAACCACGTGGAGCGGCAGTTCTGCTGTTCCAGGCTGCTGCCCTCACCCTTGAAGCAGCCTCTGGGGAGTTGGACACTTGGCTTATGGCCAAGACACAGAATAGAAAATATGGAAATAAAAGCAGAAGTGAGATGTAAAGCGTGCTTTTTTTTTTTCCTTCTATTTTTTCCCCCTGTCCTAAGAACAGGGAGTGATTTTTTTTTTTTTTTTTCTTTTTTAAAGACCCTGACTTTTCAGAGTACTGCTAGAATGCCTTGGAGGGGACTTTCTTCAATTATGTGTCCTCTCTTAATTGAGCCCTTTTAAGGCACTTTCAGGCAGGTGTCCCAAAAATCTTGATTCACGCTTCTGTGTAGATGTCCGGCAAGAGGTCTGGTGTTCGAGCTGGGCAGGCTGTGCTGTGTCAGTTTAGTCTAGCAGCAGGGAAGGAATGTAAGTCAAAGGCCCAGCCGGGGAGATGATCCGAAGCGAGTGAGCAGACACCAGAGAAAATCCGGACCAAGCAGGGGTGTGAAGAGACCTGGAGACAAATGGGGCAAGGAAGTGTAACGAGTTGTGCGCAGACCAGGCTGTGACTTCAGCGGTCTGCGATACGTACCAAAGAGAGATGGCTGTGCAGGACTGGTGCTGGGAAATGGCTGTTTGAAAAGCTTAGTCACTGGCAGATGCTGCAGTGTCTGTGAGCTTTAAGGTAGCACTGTGGCTACCTAGAATGTGTTCGTGCGCTGCTTTGCTTCAGAGCTCTTGCATTAAGTGGAGATATTTGAAAATGTCTCAGACTGGGGTGGGTTTGCCCCATGACAAGTTGCATCTGTACAGGGGCTGATCTCTTCCTCAGGACTTCGGAGGGGCGAGGGGCCTGGCGTAGAAATAGAGCTTGGTGCAGTGTCTCATAGCAACAGGGAGGAGGTAGCTGTCATGGTTTTCTTGTCTCTAAACAAATTGTCAAGGAGTTCTGTAAAGTACGGGGGCACAATTAATGTAACCAGCACTTTCAGGCTCCTAACCGCAGCTCTCGGCAGTCCCATTTGCGATCCACAGAGACACCTAAGCCCCAGCCATTAGTAAACATACAGACAAAACTGTACCAGTTTTCCCAGAACACGCTGCAAGTCAGTTTAGCCGGGGACCCAGCAAAGACCCACTTCCTTGAGCGTCCCCTGTTTCTCCCTGGCATGGTTTGAGGGGGGGTGCCTACGTTGCATTGCTCTTCCGAGCCTCTTCTTGGAAGCCCCATGCAAACCCGCCTGTTTCCAGTTAGTGACGCAGCGCTTCAGGAAGCTGAGCCAAGCCAAACAGGGATGTTCCCTGTTTAGGGAGTGAACGGTGGGGCCTCTATGCTAGGACCTTACGGGCAGCGTACTGACAGACAGTATATTTAAATGCTCAAGATAAGTGTTAACTTCTCAGAGTCTTCTTTTTAGCAAATAATCTTTCTGTCCTGGTGGTCATGTTCATTTAAAAAACAACTGAACAAACAAAAAAGATGAGGGGGAAGGAGGAAGGAGAGAGTTTTTCTGTCCGTCTCTGACAGTAAGGGAAAACAAGGTTATAAAATGTTATTCTCTAGAATTTTATGTGAGGACCAGCTCTGCCCCATTTAGGTCTTCACTGTTGTCTAGTGCAAACTCCCTCAAACTGGTGGACAGTCTCATATGAAAGGGCACAACTGTAACAACTCTGGGGAGTAAAAAGTGCTTCTGGTATTTTATTGGGAAGGATATAGCCATAGGATTTGTTGAGGGGGTCCAGGGAAGAGCAGAGGGAAGTAGAAGAGCACCTGAGAAATGTGTGCTGTTTCAGCCAACTCCTTCCCTAGAAACCTCGCAGTGCAGGAAGATGCTCAATACTGTACCACAGAGGGGTGTCGCTTCTGCTCCCTACCTTGCTGGTAGATGCTGGTTGTCTTGTGGAGCTTACGTTGTTAAATTTTCCTGTATATCTGACCCAGGCCTGCCAGCTGCTGCTGGGTAAGTTTAAATAGGAGAACCTCCTCCCTTTATGAATTGAGGTTCGGAGGGCTCTTCAGGGGGTTCAGACTGAGCGGACAGGGCAAGACTGGACAGCAGTCAGTTTGACTGAATTTAGGGGAAAAAAAAGCAGCAAGGAGGACTCATAGCTTAAAACTTTAATAAAGACTAGTTGGACTGACCAGGAAGATGTTTGAGAAAGTAGAAACTGGCTGTAATCTTACTTAAAACAGGAATTATTGGTAAATGAGGCTAGATTCCTCTTATTTCATATTCCTAGGATATGCGTGATGAACCTGTGACTTAGTAGCAGAATCTTTATCTACAGATTGTGCTTTCTTTTGTCTTTGGCAGACATCATGCGGTTGTGTGTATCGATGCCACTTTGGAAAGCTGGGCCTGCTGGTCGGAGGCACCTCTAGGAGGTCTTCGTTGCTTGCTTTGGTCAAAGGCTGCCTGATAAAGTGTAGTGCAAGCCGGCCCAGCCACTGCTTTGGTTGAGGTTCCGGCTAGGCTTATAGGGGTAAAGAGGATTAAAGGAAGAAAAAAAGATGATAAAATGTGCCTTTACCAGAAAGTGATGTGAACTTCAGAAGATCCAAATTTGATTACCTCTTCACCAGGGGAAGGAGCGCAGTCAGCCTTGGCAAGAAGCCTTGATCTGTTCACTGGTGTGTTGGTTTTATTGGAGGTGTGTGGTATTCTGGAGACAATTTCTGTAATTTGGGGAAAGGGTGGCAGTGTACAGTCCAAAGCAGAATATATGAGAATGTGGCACTTGCATGTTAGCAAGATAATGTTTAAATACTGTGGTTTAGATAACTAAGAAATTTTGGAAGCTGTAGGTGGAAGGTGCATGTTTTGCTTAGTTATGATTATGTGTAGCAATAAGGGAAGGTGAAGATCTTGCTCATTAATGTTGTGGGATTTTGCTAGATGGAAGCATATGTGAAGAAGAAAACATGGAAGCGTGAAATGTTTTGCAATCTACCTCTGTATATGCAGTGCTTAAAATGTGACTTAATAACTATTTATTAAAATAAAATCATTCCTGTTATGAGTTTTTGGTTGTTGCCAGCCAGCTCTGATCCTACAGTGAGCTTGAACAACGCGGGAAGCACACTGCTGTGGAACCTAAGATGCCATCCAAGTTGCTCGTCCTATTCGTTAGGCATTGCACAGGTACTCCCTCATAGGTGCTCAGGAGACACAGATTTGGTATCTTGTGGGAGGGCTGGAGCACTAACGCTGCTGCAGCTTGTCATGCTGGGTAAATAGGGAGGGAGGGATTCATAACTTCTGAGTACATCTGTGGTGTGGTTGGGTGGTTACAGACTCAGCTGGCTACGGGAGGGTGGCCGAGTGAATATTTTACTGCAGTTGTCACAACTATATATGGAAGACCAGAAAAAAACACTACAGTGGTCAGGCTGCTTACCAAAAGAACCTCAGCTGAATTTTCTTTTCCAGTTGCTTCAGTGTGTCTGGATTGTTTCTGTAGTAAGAAACAAGTCAGGTACTTTGTGTCTAAGGGGTGGCAAATACTCCAGAGATCAGTAGATACTTCAGTTTGAGGCTGCCCGTACTTTGCCACCTAGTGTAGTCTTTTTTGATGGTGCTTAGTAACATCATATGCCAGAAGCAGATGTTCCCTTCAGTAGGAAAGCTTGAATAGTCCTGTGTGTGTATGTCCCAACGCGCGCGTGCGCACACTTTGGAGGAAGCAGCATTGCTAGTGCCCTCCCAGGGCTCGCAGTGGCAGTCTTGTAAATACAGCCTGCAGGATTGATTCTGCTGATTTATGGCAGTTCTGACAGCTCCACCCATCGGGGATTTCAGGGTTGTGGTAAGTAGCCTGCAAAATCCTACTAGGCAGTTAAATTTTGTTGTTGCAACATTATAAGAGACAGTATGTCCTGATCAGGATGCACCGTAGCCGAAGACATTTCAGGCTGATCCATGAGCTCATAAGGATAGGGAAGCACACAGTCTTCTCTAAGGAAGAGTAGTTCACCCTGGAGATGTTACAAGTATGTGATCCAAACTTGGATAAGATGTCCAAGTCAATCTGCTTTTTTCCTCGTATGATCATGGGATGACAATTCAGTGAAATTCGTCTTTAAAGTGCATCTTCACACAAAGAAATTTTGTGGAGCCTTTGACAGAGCTCAAATCACTCATCCTGTGAATGTAAGAAGAATTTATTCATCACAGGGAACCTTTAAAGACGTCTACTTTCTATACGAGTTTTGGTTCTTCCTGGGGCTGAAGACGGAGCATCTGTATTCCAGCCCTATACATATGGATAGGTAGATTTGTAGGAATACTCAAGTTCTTGTTGCATTCCCAATGCCAAATGCTGCTCTAGTTTGAGGAGGTCACTTCTTGCATTGCCTTATCTGGAAAACAAATACTAACATGCCTCAGTGGTGTGTTTTATGGAATTATTATAGAAAAACAAAGAGTTGCCCATATTGTTAAAAAAGATCTGCTGCAAGAATATGGGTCTTGGTTTTTATTTTCTTAATGGAAGTGCATTTTTCACTTCGGTGAAGTTCTGTGGGCCTGACCTCAGCCAGAATGGGCTAATTGTTGCAATTAAATCACAAATTATGTCATTCATAATACCTGTAAAGGGAACAGTGCTTTGTGCAAGGTAGTGCTATTTGTAGGGGACAGCTGCTGCAAGGGTTGTCACATCTCCTGTGAAGTTCTTCCCATCCACTGATCTGACTTTTGCTCTTGGAGGAAGACTCCTTTTGATCAAATGATACTCCTGTTAAGAGGGTCCGCTGATTGATTTGCCTTCGTGGGAGCCAAAGCCTGAGCAGACAGAGGCATGGTGCATGGAAGCTCGTCTCTCATCTGGTAGCAACGTTGGTGCAGAGGCAGTGCTCATGCAGGTGGTGGGTTTGTAAGCAGTTGTGGCTCAGCATCTGCTCTCAAGGAGAACACGCCATGCAGGATTTGACTAGATTTTACCCCGTTGTCAGTGTTTGCACCACTTCCCATGAAGCAGAACTACACCTTCTTTGGCATCTTCTGGATTGGGTGACTTTGTAATGAAGGATTGCTGGAGGGATCAAACTTTGGGCGAGTGCTGCAGCTAAAAGGGAGACCTTGGATGCAGCACAGTCCAAGAAGAAATTCTCTGTGAGGCAGGCTGCTGCTGTAAGTAATGCAGTTTTGAGGGGTGCGTAGAAGAAAAAAATCCCGTCTTTCCTGGGAGAGCTTGAATTGTGCAGGGCTCCGTGCTTGGGCTGCTGCTGAGCAACTGTTACAAAGTTGTGGAACCTAGCTGACTTCTTACATGAGGTTTGTCCTGATTGACCAGACAGGTCAGGAATAAGGCAGGACTCACCCTTGGGGAGTGAAAGGAAGAAATTAACAAGTGACTTGGGCTTTGGTTAGGTGTGTTCTGCTGGGAATGCTAGACCCCTGGCTAGCCCCTTTAGATCTGCTAGCATAACTGAACCTGGAGTAGCTCCTCATACCGCTCTGCCAAGGTGGTCTGCGTTAGCTTGCATAGTGGACCTCAAATCCACCTTGATGGAACTGGGTTGGAGCAGCAGATGTGGACTTGGGCCATCCTCTCTGAAAGAATGGTGGCCTCTGGGAAGGATGGCGAGTTCTGTTGAACATGAATGATAATCCAACACAGTTTCTGGCAGAAGGGCACATGTGTTATGCCCATTTAATGTTTTTTATCTCAGAATTCCCAGACACAGCAAAACTAGGATTTTCTTGGTGATGCTCTTTCTTGTGGAGTACTGATGCTGCGGGATGCTGAAAGAGGCTGAGACAGCTGAACCATACCTTTTGGTGAAACAGATAGGATATAAGGTCAGAGTGTAAGAGATTGCATGTTTATGAACTCCTTTTGCGTTTGAAATCTGGTGTGATAGCTTCAAACTCAGTGTTGCAGTTGGAACATGCCTCTTTCTTGTGCTCGGTCTGAATTTTAATGATAGAGCTGGCGTATCTGAGTAGTTTGCATGTGACTTTGCCAGGACTTGCTCAGTTTTCAAGATGTGCTCTCATCCGTTGCATATGGGCAGCATTTAGCCTATTGAGCTGTAAAAGACAGGTTGCCAAAGTATGTTTCATAGCTTGATATTGTTATAGCACTCCTCCCCGCGTGCTGGGTTTTCAGGCACGTCGGGGTTTTCTGAAATGTGTTCCTTCAGTTTTGTTCGCACTGGTTTGAGTTGTCGGAGAGCCCTACTTTCTCCACCACTATAGACAGAGAAAACTGACTTCTCCGAGTTTGAAAAAAAACCCCAACTGTTAACACAAAAGTGAGGGTAAGATAAGACTGTGGTCATCCAGCCTGGAGGGTGTCCCTTCGAAGCCAGAGAATAGGCAGGGGAGCATGCCATCGCAATAGCTTGCCTTATAATTGCTCCCCTTGCCCCTCCTCTCCCCCATCCACTTAAAAGGAGAACACAGAAAAGAAAAAAAAAAGACGAAAAAAGAAACCAACCCCCAAAAATACCCAGCCAGGACAGACTGAGACAGTGGAAGCAGGAGCGTGCAATTAAAAAAAGCTGCATGCGCCCGGTCCCAGACATTCCTGCAGCTGCAGGCTCCCGGCGCGGTATCCGGGCGGGCTGGACCCCCGCCAGCCCCCGCCCCGGGCAGGGGCTCTGCCAGGGAGCCGCCGGCGCGGGAGGGGAGGCTGGGGTTATTGCTCTTTCTCCACAGGGCGATGAAACGGGGTTTCCAAGGTCCTGCCTCTGCTCAGAAATGTCTCACTTTCTCTGTTTATGTGCCTTGGACAGGCTGCGCTGAAGGAAGAAAGAGCCTCAGAAATCTGTCTGAAAGGGAAACCGAGCGCAGCTCCCCTCCGGCAGGGAGCCCACCTCTGCTTTGCGCCCTGTCTGCACAGTCCCTGCTCTGTGCGCCTGCGGTGGAGCAATTTTACAACAAATGTCTCTGTGTTTCGTTTTGGGTTGGTGGGGCAGGAGCAGGGGTCAGTGCCAACACTCAGGCTTTTGAGACCCTGGGACTGTTGAGCCTTGCGTGCGTGCGTAACTTTTAACCAAAACCCGTTGAATCCGTATGGTTTTATTTGACCAAAGGGATGATGTAAGTCCAGGAGGGGGTTTAACACATTGGTTACTGGCAGTTAAATATAAAGTGTGAGAGCAGGGTAGGGGCTTTGCTAGGTGAATTGTGGGGATGCTCTTGCCTCTTTGCAAGCACAACTCCTCTGTGTCTGTGCTTTGGGCCAAAGTAGCCCTGGAACCCTTCTGGGCCCATACTTGGTCTGTCTTTGGTGGTTTCCAAAATGCAGGCTCTTCCAAGAGTGGCGTTGGGTATGAGAGAAGCTGTACTTATTTAATTTATTAAAATAAATAGCTTAGCAGCACAACTCTTGGTGTTGCTCTAATGGCTGAGGAAGGTGAACAGCTGTATCATTTGGGCATTGAGAATTTTTTAATTTAAAATACGTGTTTTAAAGCATGCCCAGTGACAGCTGTGACAGGGGAGCTGTGGCACAGCATTGCTTTCCCGTGCTGCTGCCTCCAGTTGTCCATCTTGCGTCTCTGCTGGAGGCTGCCACGGGAAGAGGTGCCTGGGCCTTATGCACCGGTGTTGTAGCTTACACCGCTGAGGAAGGTGAGTTGGGCACCTTGTCCTCTCCTGAGAACAGATATGGCTGCGGTGAAGGCCTGCTCCTCCCGTCGTGAGAGAGCGATAGTCCTGCAGGGAGCCAGAGGGCAATGTCGTCTTAAACCAGGGCTGTTTTTCTGGATTTTTTCCAAACTTGTTTGTCTGAGTTTTTGGGCAGTGACTGAAGGGTATGGGTATCCCAGGGCTAGGTAGGTATCTTATGCGAAAAGCACCTCTGGGGTGCTCTGGGTGGCTCTTGGCGAAATGTTGTCCCTTTCCCCAGCATCCCCAGGGCTCTTCCCATCACAGGCAACGTGCTCTTGTGTCACCATCGGCAGAGGCTGAACGAGGTGAATGACCACACGACGTTTTTGCTGCTACAGGTTTTCTTGCCAAGGACGAAGTTGGATATATCAGCAGAGGAGGCTGGCCTGTGGCTGTTCCCGCACCGGTTACACAAGTATCCTCTTGTTTTAGGGATAAGAAAAGAGTCATTGCCATGGGAATTGAAGTGTTGAAAAGCAAGATAAGGAGCTGTGTACATTCCTCTCCTGTTCCCTAGTTGTGTCTTCGTGCCTCTTTTCTGCCTGTCTCATCACTGAAGGCTTTAGCAGGTCGGTGCTGTGGTTCTCGTAAGTCCTGGCAGGGAGCCTCTCTGTAGTCCTCCTTAGCTGCTTGATTTCTACCCTAAACAAAACACCAACTTCAGAGTGTACAAGGCGAGCATCTGAATATGCACATTGGGCATCCCTTAGCAATGAGAGATTTCACGCTGTTTGGCTGGGTCTATAGCCAGTTTACTTATTGTTCTGGTTGCCTCTCTTGGAGGTGTATGGTAGTGGTGGTGTCTAGTAGTAGGAAGCTTTATTTACAGTGATGTGGTATAAGAAGTCCTATCAAGCTTTTATTCCTGCAGTTACAGCTCTGTGTGTATGGCCTCTATCTTAGCAACAAAAAAAACATAAATACAAATTTCTACACATCAGAAAAAGCTGCTTCTCAATGTGTATCTCTATTCACTCCTTGAACTTTTAGAAATGGGTTGGCATCAGGATTGGACAAATCATCTGCTTAAATAAAAATGGCTAGAGCACTAAACCTTTATAAGCATATCAGATTGTCACTGCTTTTATGTAATATTTTACTTTTAGGTGAGGAATATGCAGTTTGAATTACTATTAACATGGCCATCTGGTCTAAATCTATTTCCATGTTCTGTCCTGACCTTTCCTGACTGGCTTAACAAATCCCGTCGAAAGGGGAATAGTTTAACTGCTGCTGCATGAGACAGATTGGAGCAATGTAGACGGGGTGAGGAGATTGATTTCTTCTGCTTCCCCACCCCCTCCCCTTGCCTGGCAACTGATAAAATACCACATACAGTGGTTATACTGAAAGCTGGATGGTCCATTTAAATTTCTGTTACATTCATCTGTTTGCAGGCTTTCCTGAGTGTGGCTGGCTGTCCCCATAAAGCTCTAGCTGGAGGCTTGTGTAACTGAATCCTTTCGTGGAACAGAGTTATTGGGTCCTTCTGTAAAATGGTCTAGTGGGCTCCTTTTAGGAAATGCTGCCCTACTGGACCTTTTGAAGTGTTACTAGATATTTTTTATTGCAATATTGGAAAAATAAAGATGACTGGTAGTGGGGAAAAGATGGACAGCTGCTTTTTCCAAAAGAAGAGTTGTTATTTCTCCGTATTGTCCTATGCTTGAGTTCCCAGTGTGTGCATGCTAGCAGCTTGCTACTATTACAGGACAGGTACAATTCAGCTTATGGAAATCCCAGAAATGCTGAGTTACCACTTGGCATTAGTGCCAACCGTGCGTATTTCAACTCTTCCTGAAGACCAGATCTTCCCGAGCAGTTCTTCTGGAACTGCAACTTGTTGGTAGAATCAGAGCAGTGATTTTCAATCCCTTGTCATTTTTGCACACCTAACAATTTTCTGGGGAAGTTTACAGACTCTGCAAACTTGAACTTACTTCATGTTCTTTAGTTTCCTTTGTTACCCTTTGCAGATCTTGCAACCAGAAAAAAAAAAATAGAGGAGAGGATCCTCAGCAATTCTGAAAACCTGACAATTTTAGTTTTGGCATGTCTGAGTCTTTGTATCGGTTCTGCATAGGACATGGTCATTGTGAGCCTTGGTTTATAAAATCTTCTAGGTCATAGAATTTTGCTGTAGTCTTTGGAGAAGAATACTGATCATATCTCCATGTCTCCAAATATATTATGAATATGAAGCCATCTTAGTCAGAAGGATGTCAGAGTGCTTTACACATGAACCATTTGTTCTTGTATGTTAATGAATAAAAACTTGCTGTGTTTTTTGAGCTTTTATTTTTTGATGGAAGCTTAAGATACTCCATGGTAACCCACTGAACATCAGGTACCACTTTCAGTTCATTATGGTAACACCAGTCCAAGGCTAGATCTTCTCCCATACTGATGCATGTCCTGAGAACTTGGTTTTGTTTCTTTTAATGATGCTGAATTTCAGTGGCATGAGGTCAGTACCGTTGCCTGCAGCCAACTCCAACCCCCTCAGGAAGCAGCAGTTTCAGGATCACTTCTCCTCCTCCTTTTTTTTTTTTTCTTCTTTTAGTTAAAGAACCTTCCTGATATCACACATTTGTCGGTGTACCTTATGCAACAGTTTTCTGTGTAAAATCCGCTGCAAGTTTCAAATTCCTCAAGAGTCCCGTAGCGTTTTGCTCTCCCTCCCTCCCAGTCCAGATGGTCTGTAGCAGATGCTCATCCGAACTGTTCCATAGCCAACAGTGCGGTATTAAAAACTGAGCTATATTTAATACACACAGACACGCGCGCGCGCACACACATGTATATATCTCTGTGTATATATAGCCTTAACTGGCTCTGGAGTTATGCATTGCTGATAAGCAGTACAAGGTTCCCCCGATTATTTTTCTGGCTGCGTACCTGTGTTTCCGTAGAACTGGACAGACTCATTTAGCTCCAGGAGAGTGTTTTCCCCCCTCAGGTGCTCTCTGCTTGAGCTGTGTAACGCGGGGGGCTGTGCTGGCTTGGTGCTTGGCAGCCAGATTTTTGCGTGGCCATGCACCGCAGATGGCTTACGGGCTGCGTGAAAGAAATCGTGACACCTGAAATTTGAATGCAAATTGTGCTTTCTGAGCTCCTGAGCTTGCTCTTTACCTCTCGGTAGCCCTCAAAGCCTAAAGTGGCTGTGTGGGTCCCTCCCTCCCTCCAGGCCTCCACACAGCATCCAGCACTGTGCCCTGCAACAAGGGGCTTCCTCTATGTCCCAGCTCTCTTCGGCATTTTTATGATCCCGATAATCTTGGCACTGAATATAATGCAATCTTCCATGCCGTTACCCTTGAAATCCCTTGTGATAGGAGACTATCGCTTCGTTATTGCCCTTAGGCCTGTGGAACCAAGGGGTGAAGGGCGCCTTCGCTCCAGGGGACGGGAGGCCCAGGCCCGCTCAGGCGGCGTGGGGCAGCACGCAGCCTATTCAGCTTCTGACTGGCCCTCTAACTACAAGGCCGTGTTTCTTTCCTTACAGCAATGCTGACAGAGCCTGGAAAAAACACATTTTTTTTTTTTTTTTTCCTCCTTCTTTTAAGCTCTGGGGTAATGGTTACACAAGCAGGGGCTGAGGGGCCTCTGGAGGCTCGGGGCTTGCGCTAGCCAGGTGCTGGGACAGGCAGCCATGTTCTTCCCCACACACTCCCAGGCTGGGCCTCTCTCTCCCTTCTCCTCCTGCTCAGCGGGCGCCCCGTCACCTCTGAATAGCTCGAGTAGATCTTGGCTGCGGCTTGTAGGGGTCTGAGTTAGCGTTGGCCGGGATAGCGCAAATGAGCTATTACGTCTGCCTGTGCTTATGCAATGTCTGAAACTTCCCTCTGCCCGTCTCTATCCCCGGGATGCTGGCAGGGTTTTTTGGCAGTCTTGGGAGAGTCGTCTTCTGCACCACGCAGCGCACTCACTCAGTATATCCAATTAATTAAATTGTGGTGCTGCAAGTGCAAGCGGCTTTGTTTGCGCGTTAGCGTTTGAGGGACGTGGACTGGGAAGATGCTGCGCAGGGGTGCGTGTGTATGTGTTGGCTGGAGGCGTTGGCTAGAGTGCCCTTCTGCTTCTAGTGCCAGAAACTCGCGTTGCCTGGTGGGATTAATCTTTAAAACAGGATGAAACCCCTCCTTTCCTTTAAATGCTCCCTCTCCTTCCTTTCTGTCAGCTGTTTGCTTTTAATATTTTTCTTTAGCAAATTAAAAAAAATAAGGAAGCTTTTTTCTAATGTAAAATAAGAGCCCAAGTTACCTCATTCTCTCGGTGTGTTTGAATGGAGTTGCATATTACGTGCTTGTGTTTGTGCTCTTTCTCTGGTTTAAAGCAAGAATAAAGTAACTTGCCTCTGATATCGGTGCTATGGGCAGCCTTCTGCTGCTGCAAACTTGACATTTGGAAAGGACGATAGGCCACGGAGGAGAGGCCCAGACGCGTGGAGCTTTGCTAACTAGCAGATGTTGTAAAAGAGACTTGGAAACGAGCAACTGCTAAATTACTTCTTTTGAAGCCAATCCCTCCGTGTGGAAGCTCCCTTTTAATTTCCCCATGTACCCTGGCATTCCCCTCACCTGGTCTTGTGGGGAATCTCCTATCACCACTGAAATCAGCTATCTATTGGATGTGGTTTGTTCGGAAATTAAACGTGGCCTCTGAAAATGATCACGATGCTCTGTGCTTGTGAGTCCTCACAGTTTGTCGCTGCTGTTTGCTTGTGCTGTGTCATGACTGCAGCTGCCCCTCTGTCCCTGAGAAACAGATCGGTATCAAAAGGATAGGAAATAGTTTGCATGCATGGGTGTTGACGGGTGTTTGTGTTTTCAATCTCTGTGGTTGAGAAACCCTGAAGTCCAATGCAAGCCTGCCAGTTTTTTCCACTGTGGCCTTCTCCCAGCTCTCTATTGAGGTGCAGCTCTCAGGGTAATGGCAAGCGGTAGGGTCTCCCTCTCCCAGCTGGTGCAAGGGTGTCCACAGCCCTCACCAGCCCAGCTCAGGCTGCAGGGCTTGAGAACCCAGCCTTAAAACAAATTAAGTGAAAAGGCTTTCAGTGGATTAGTGCTGCAGGATGTGCCAGCCGCTTGGAGTTTATCGAGTGCTGTGTTTGGGGCTTGCTTGTGAGCGGGTGGGTTGTGTCCAATGCGAACAACCTTTGGTCTTAAACCTAGGTTCCTGAACTGTATTCCCCAGCTGCCTTTCTGATAAGGATATCGAGCTATCTAGAACACAGGAATGCAAAGCAGCATCAGCAGGTTTCCCAGCTCTGGGTTTGTATCAGGTTCTCCAGAACGTGCTGCCGCTCTAGTAAACAGTCTTGTTTTGCTGCAAGAAAGTCAAAGGAAACAATTATGATTAATTAGTTTAGCCTTATGTCAATCATGGGCTATAAAACTTCCCCAGATTGTTTCCTGTTTGAGTTCCTGCATATCTTTGTAGGGAAACCTCCAGTCTTCAATTAAGAATGGCTTGGGTCGAAGAATTCACGCTGTTCCTTCATGATTGATTGTTCTCCCTTTTTTTAGTATTGTGTCCCTTTATAACCACGATGAATGGATCTGGCTTCAGCTTGTAATCTTAGCTGCAAGCTGGTATAGCCGTTCTCTAAGTCTTATTCCCTGTTTCAGTTCGTAAAGAAGGTTCATGTTCTGCATTCGCTTCCTCTTTGACAAGCTGAATATGTTGGTTTCTTCTTTTGTTATTTGCTTTTATTTTGAGGCAGGATTTCCAGCTCCACAGTGATTCTTGTGATTCTCTGAACTTTCTCCAGTTGTTCAACATACTTTTTTTGGAATTTGGCAGTATAGGATTGGAGCCTGGCTGTGGCCAGTAGCAGCTGCGTCCGCCATGAACATGGAGAAAATGCTTCACACCCCTCTGTCTTCTGAAGTCTTCAAACCCATGTACTCTGGGTCGTGCAGGGGACACAGACTTGTGCGGGAGGTTGTCCGATTGGCATGAGGCTGTAGTGCAAGACTGTAGCTGGGGATTGAGCCTTACGGGGTGACTTGTTTTAAATATGAAGCCTCATTTAAGGAAAAAAAAAAAAACAACAGAAAATAACCCTAAATAAAGAAAAAAGGCAAGATTTCGGCAGTACCATTACCCCTCTGTTGTGTGAACCCAGCACTGGCCCCACAGCACAGGATGGCCATGCGAGGGTCCCCAGCGCTGGGCTGCTCCTGGGACTGCATGAGACCCCCATGCTCTGGCCGAGGGGCTCGAGCTGGGGTGCAGCGAGGGGTCTCTCTCGCTCAGAGCGTGAGCACACGTCTGCAGTAGTTCGTCCCCAGGCCCTCCTTCCTGCGCCCAGTGCTGGCGGTACCTGTCACACAGGTGCTCCTTCAGCCACATCTTTCCCAGGGTCTCAAGTACTTTTTGAGATCTCTGCTTCTGATTGTCAGTCACCCAAGCGTGACTTGGGGCCTTTTGTTCGCAGCAATAAGTTTTGTTGTTTTTTTTTTTTTTTTTAACCTTCAGCTTTATTTAAAACATGTCACTTGTTTATAGCTGCTTACCCAGTACTCTGTGTTTTGGTTTTGTGACCTGACCTTTTTATTACTCACTGCTCCTGCTGATGCTGCATTGTCTGCAAGCTTCAGTGGTGGTGACTTTTCCTCTCAGGTCATTGATAAAATATTAGCATCTGGGGCCAAGAACTGATCCCTGTGGAAACCCACTGAAAATGTGTGATACAGCTGATTTGTGTTTCACATCTGGAGATTTCTTATTTCTTTATCACATTGAATGTGGCCTGTTGACTTCATATCACTCTGGCTTCGTTTTGTATAGCACCAAGTCAAGTTGCCTTACGAGAGACAACATGTATTAAGCTTGTAATATCATTACAAAAAGACATAAAATTTGAGAAGCTAGATTATCAGTTACTATGGAATTATAAGCATAAATTAGATTTCTCTCCCTTTTGTTGTTGGACTCTAATTACTCTCTTCCCTTCTCCATCTCTTCCCTTCACCAGGAATGAACAGTAGGTAGGTTAACTTGGTGTTACGTTGGTTGCCTTGTTTACACTTAAATATTTTCATACTATTTTTTCCAGTCCATCACTATTGTCTCATACTGAAAATAGTTTCAAGAGCTCCTTAGAAGCTCTGTTTAGACTTTTCAGATGGAGGTTTTCTAGGTCTGCTAATTAAAATGGCCAGCTTTGAGTAGCTGTTGTTTTTATATTCTCTTCCGTTATTGTTGGGATGAGAATCATTTCATTACCATCCTGTGGGATGGCTGTATCATCTGTTCTTGTATAAAGAGCAGTAATTCAGAACCACCCCCTCCCAGCAATATTCAATTTAACATTTTGATCTTCCTCCCTCCCCCCCCCAATAACTGCAGCCAAGCGATGGCCTGATCTATCATTAACATACTTCTGGGTTCTGACAAACTCAGAAGCAATCATTTTTCCCTCTGAATTGTATTTTCTATTAACTCTTTCTTGTTTTCTATGTTCTGATTTATGTTAATTCTCATTAATTTTTCCTTTCTTCAGTAGCCCAGATATGTAATACTTAAAAGTTTCCATGGTAAGCAGGGTTGTTTGCCCAGTGTGGCTTTCTCTTCATCTGCCGTGGTGAGATGGCAGGGGCTTTGTTTTTGGTTTTTAGGCATGTGCTGAAACATTCATAAATGATTTACAATCAATATTGATGCTTTCTTGGTTAAAGACCTTCTCTCAAGTTCTCTTGATCCTCTGTTTTATGTGGGCAGCTTGAAGAGCTCGACCATCTCTTTAGGACTGCAGAGCATGGGCTGGAGGAAATGTTTGCAGGAGAAGGGTAGGGCTGCCCAGTGTCGCACTGGCACCGCTCCCACAGCAGCGTGCCTCCATCTCGCTGGCACAGGAACGCAGGAATCTAGTGTTGGCCCCTCCTGAGTCTCCTTTCCTTCTTGAACCTGCCTTTTGGGTGGGGAAGAATAAATGAGGGTAAGTCAGTCCATAGCAGTCACAAGAATGACCACTTTAGGATGGGCAGTTTTAAATAGCAAGGCACAAAAGTCAGTAACACTTGGCAAAAAATACAGAACTGGGGATAGAGAGGAAGTTCTTGCACAACCTTAGTATGCTGCTTATCTTTCGCAGGTTTATTTTATCCCTTTCCAAGCACTCTGACTTTCCCTCCCCCTCCTGTTGCTTTCCCTTTGCACCCTTGTTCTTCTGGCTCTGCTCCTCCAGGGTCTTCACCTGTGGCTTGTGGCTTCCTTTCCGATTCCCCTGATCTTCTTTAGGTCCTGCAAGGTGATGAGTAGCTTAGGCCTCTCTTTCACCTGCTTGGGAGCAAAGGTCTGGAAATGGAAGATACAGAGGGAGGTATAGATGGTGGAGGAGGATGCTCTGAATGGAGGAGGGCTAGCTAAAGAAGCTGAAATGCTTGTTCACAGCCAAATGAAGGCAAAGCATGTTTGAAAGTCTTCCCTGTATTACAAGGACTTGTGAGGGGAGAAAGCCAGCACACATATTACTAAATAAACTGCTCCGCTAGTCTCTGCATCTCTGGAAAGAAGCATAGAGGAGAACTAAACATACACCTTTGGTTTTTGTTTTTGTTTAAGACCTTGTCTTAGGCTATTTTGGGTCCTCAACCTTAATCCAGTACCACTTCTATTTTATTTTTTTTGTTTTTTTTAATATAAAGTTGACTGAAGTAATGTTTTCTGGCACTGTGACAAAACACTTGTCATAGGAAATTGGAATACCAGCTCTCAAGTATGGGGTGCCTTAAAATAATTTGTCTAGACGAATGCTACGCATACTTTTGAGTATGTATTTATTTGATCTTGTTGACGTCCTGTCTCCTTGTTTCCTTTCTCTCTACAGCTTTCAGTAGATCTTCAAAACTAAACTGGTCTGCCTTTGTCAGGAGTAAAAGTGAAGTGACCCCCACTGCTCTTGTGGTGATGTAAAATGAAATGCCTCTTTCCTCAGAGGGAGGGTGCCAAAGTACCAGTGCTGATGGAGGTACTGGTCCATACAAACTGAGGTGCCAAAAACGATTTCTGTGGGTTTTTCTGCAGAATTAAGGCTGTACAAGTGCAACGTGGGCATCTTGAAGTATCCATCTCGTGGTATGGAGGACCACTGGAGGCGGCTTCAGAACGCTAAGCTTTTTGCTATCGGATGGGTTTGGAGAGGGTTGGCTCATCCAAAGCAGGTCTAGTGTCACGGCTTCAGGTACAAGGTAGAGACATTCTTCCCTGGTGTTGTCATCAACAAATACTATTGCTCCGCTCTCCCTTAGCTTCCTGGGGCAGCAGCTGGTTTGACATGAAGCATGCTGCAAAGTTGCAAGCTGGAAACGTTTTGGCAGTTTGGGATGGGAAGGCTTTGATTATACCTGCTGTCGGCAAAGCATCAGCTCTGTATGCATCCACAGTGTTTGGGCTTAGTGCAAGTTTGTGGGAAGGATGAGAGGTATGTCAGATCAAAAACCGGAATGTTCCTACTGAAAGCAAGGTGTAGGACTTATTTACTGGAAAGGGATTCTTCAATGTAGTCGTTTGTTCCACTATCTGGTGAGATCACATGCTGGAACAGGATTTGACATCAAACTGGCTTTTTTAGTGTGTGGTACTTAATGTGTAATGCTCAGTGACAGAAGAACTGAACACAAAGTCCTGCCAGTGTTGTTTTACTTTCTGCCCTGATAGTAGATATTTGTCTGATAGAGGGGGTGGCAGTTTCTGCTGGGCAGGGTCTAAAATCCGTGGCAGCTGAGATCATTGCTAGCCAAAGGCTGCTGATCCTTGAGCTCTGAATCGAGCAGGGGAGTTCATCTCCCAGGTAAGGTGATATGACCTATGGATTTCTTCACATTTGTTTTGCAAAACCACTCTGTTTTTTTTTTCTCCTTCCCTTGTGCTCAAGCACCTGTCTTCTGAGTTCAAGAAAGGGTTATATGTGTGTGATATGTTTTTGTCTTTTTAAAACTTTACACGCATCTGCAATTTCAACCATTATGTCTATGAATATTAGACAGTGTTTATAAAAGCTAATTCTTATTTTCCATGATCAACTCAGGGAGTCTGCATTTAGGCACTTGAAGAGACGTCTGACTCTTCAAAAATTAAAAGCGCTTAAATAAACATTTAGGAGCTTAAGTTTGTGTCCTTTCTTTTCAAGCCTCAGCTTCCATGCTTCTATTCTTAAAAACAAACAAACAAAAAACCCAGCAGACCCCCCCCTGTACCAAAAATAAATCTGTAAAACAAAGCCTACTAACTCTTTAGTGAAATAAAATGTCCCATCTCTCCTTAAGCTGCCAATACTGATAGTAAAGCCTTACTTATTTTGTAATAACCAGACAGCTTTAATTAAAGAGCTGAATTTTCATGGGTGGTGTGTAGGTTTGCAGCCAGTGTTAGGAAAAAGAAGGAACGATCGCTCCTGCAAGCTGGAACCCTGCCATTTAAACTTTGCAGCCATTAAAGAAGTAACGTTGTTGAAGAAGAAAATAACAATTTTTTATTTTAAAATGTCAAGTGTCCTGTCAGTCAGGAGTGGCAAGCCAGAGTGTGCAGCGAGCGCTGCTGACAGAGCAGAAGTTGTTGTTTCCTACCTACACTGCTCAGACTAATTTAAGATCCTCCTTTGAAAGGCACTGGTTTCGTCTGCAGGGAGGAGGCTGTTGCTAACTCTAAACACGAAACAGCTGAACTGCAGAGCATCTGCATTCTGCAGGAGGCCCCCTGCACTAATGAGAGCCTAGACAAGAAATTATGATTTTGCTGGGCTCTCCTAACAGCATCCCGGTACAGTGTGGCCGCTGGGATGGTTATGTTTCTGGGAGGTTGTGCCCGTGGACAGAGGCTGGCAGCTTCAAGTGTTGCTTAATATGTGGGAACTGTGATGAGACCTTGCAGGGTGAGCAGATGAGTGAACTGCCACTGGCCTGCAGGGCAGGTTACAGCATCTCTGTTTTAAGTAACAGTCTCTGAATTGCATGGTGCTAGTCATCTTTGAGGAGAGGGTTTTGTGTCCTTGTAGGCCAGCTGGATGATCCCTGTGGCTTCTGACTTCCCTCCCTGGTTATCCTTTGCTCCTTCCTGTTATATCTGTAAAATCATCTTGGAGTTGGACTTAATGATCCTTATGGGTCCCTTCCAACTTGAGATACTCTGTGATCTCTAAAATGGGTGCAAGACTAGTGGATTCTATTTAAAACACAGGAATTGTGCTGGTTGTGCCCTTTACAAAGGGCTTATCTGTGCCCTTGGACAAGGGATGCTGTTACATGAGGACTGAGGTGAATTTTCCTTGCTTTCCTCCCCTCCCATTTCCATGGTGAGGGAAGATGGTAAATGAAACCAAGTGCAGTGCACCCAAATGTTGTAAACCACTGCTATAATGTTAAGATCTATCTACATGCATTGAAGAAGAAACCGGAGTAACTGTTTTCTTTCAAAAGTGGCCATAATTTAAACCAGCTGTGCAACAACAAAATGTGTTATCCTTGCTGCCCAGCTCTTGGGCAGCAAACAAGACCATAAATGCCCACTGGTGAATTGTAAAATTTGTACGCAAAGGTTGCAACTTGTCTGAAAACTTTCTTTCACTGCTTATTTTTTGGCTAAACACTGGACAGTTACCCAGAAGACACTAGTTAGATGTAAAACTTGCGGTAAATGCAAATTCCTTCCAAAGAACCTGTAGGTGTACTGGGGGCATAACTCAGCAAATTAGTATTATCTCACAACAAATATTTATGGCTGTCATTGCATGCCTGGAGCATAGGTGGGGGGAAAAAAAACCGCTACCAAACAAAAACTCAACTGCATCTGTTCCTTTCTTCACTAGATAGTTTTAAAAAACTAACTGGTCTCTTTTTTGCCTGGGTGCCAAAAATCGTCGGAGACACCAATGACTAAGTTTTGGAAGCTGAGCTACCTTCTCTGTCTAGGGTGAGTCACAGTGGCTGGAGGTGGCGGGGGGAGGCTTGCCCCTACTTCTGGTGGTTTGGAGGCTCGTGAAAGGCAGACCTGCCAGTCAGGCTTGTGTTGCAGCCTCTGTAATCACTAATGGTAAAGAATTGTGACCCTGCTGCTCACTGGGTGAAGAGAGGGGCATGGGGAGAAGCGATGGAGAGTTTCGGTTCTCTGTGGTTCTGCCGCTCAAGCTGGCAGCCCAAGAGCTGACTTAGGAGACAAATGAAGTGCATACCAGTGAGCCTGGTGTAAGAGGCAAAAAAAATAAAGAAAAAAAAAAAGGCAGCCGAGACAAAAGAATGAATGCATCTGACCTGAGACTATAATCCAGACACTTGCTTGCAACACAGAATTAATAATGTATTTTGAGGTCTCAGCCAGGGACCCAGATGGGGGGAGCCTTGTTGAAGGGCTTCCAGCTCGCTGACTCACTGCTTTGGAGCTCTGGCCCCCGTGACTCACTCCTCTCTGACTTTGGCTCTTTTGCGGAGAGGGTGGGAAATAGCAAAACATGCACCCAGCCTATTGAAAAGTTAGACTAGATCCAAGAACTATGCACTGGGGGAAGGGCAGGGGAACGTGAGAAGGATTTTCCTATGTTATATGACTCCCAAGAGGCTTGGGCTAGGGATGAGCAATAGCATCCTTTTCTCTGCTTGCAGACAGTGGGCTTAAGAGACACTAAACTGCACGGTTGTTTCTCACCCTTGCCTCAACTGCGCAAGAGCTTCTTGCTGCTGCTTTTTTTTTTCTTTCAACCCATATTTAGTCCTAGTTATTATAGAGTTTAATTTTGTTTTTAATTCTCTTTTTAAATCCAAAATACTTTTTTTGGAGGGGGAGGGGATGTTAAGGAAAGTGAAAGAATAAGGAAAGAAGTAAACATGGTTCTTGAAAAATCCCCCCGATTAGTTAAAAATAAATCTCTCTTTGCTGGTTGTGGGTTGGAAATACTTGAGTGTTTGCAATAGAAGTGTGTGCATGCATGTGTGCATAATGGGATGGATTAGAAGATTTGCTCAGCATGAACTTCAGCATTTCCAACTGTGTAACCTGAGCAAGTTGGGAAGATGTGCAGATTTAATTACCGTGTAAATCTATTAGCTCTGAATTTCCTGGCATTTGTTTTGCTGATGACACAACCTGAATGTTATTCACTTAGCGGATTTTTTTTAATCCATCCAAATTTTTTTTTTAATGCTTAAAATGAGTAATTGCTGGTGTGAGACTCCAAACGATCGTATCTGCTGTTATGGTGGATCTCTTCGCTGTTTTCAAATACCAATTTCATGTTACTCTTCATATCCTCCCGCAAATGAGGTAATTTTAGTGTAGTTAATGACTAGACAGTAAAGAATTTTATAGTAGAGTAAAATAGTTGAGCAACTATTTCTCTGTGTCTTGGTTTTGATTTGTACCCTGTAGAACAGAAACACCTAGAAATCTGAGGTTCCCTCTGTTTGCCCTTGGCTGGTAAATAATCCAGGGTAGTGTATCTCTCTGCTGTTATCAGCATGTTTTAGGCGTGACTTGGGGGACTGTTTACAGTCCTCACTCTCTGTTCTCTGCTATGGCTGCATCTAAGACTTCTTTTCCTGCGATCAGAAAGCTCTTCGAGCTGTTTTGGTCCTTCATCAGGCTGGGAGGGAGGATCTCTGTGTCCTGTTTAAGAGTGAGCGGTTAGATGTTCCTGCAGTCGCATGCTCAATATTGCGGTCTGTCCAAGGGGTCTCTTGGCACATCAGATTTCAGCCATTTCAGGTGTGGTTGCATTAATTTTTTCAAATATTCGCTGCCAAATATAGTTGGTTCCCTCTCACCCAAATTAATGCATACCAAAGGTAAGCACCCTGGTATATCAAACTGTATAGGGTGCAGCCTTCTGCTCTTCCAGTCAGCCCCCATCTTTGGAATCAATCTTATGGAAAAATAGGGTACTGCTGCCAGACTGTCCTTTGTTTCTCATCCTTGTAAGAGCAGTGCAGCAGGAGCTTGGATCTGTGCCTCGTAACAGTGATGTGTCAACGCACCCCATGCCAGTAGAGGAGCTCTTCTGTTCCCTTCAGGGCATATGTGAGTGAATTGCAGAGGTGAGGCTACAGGGGCTCCATCGGTAGCTCCTCTCAAAGCTGAGAAAGATGGGTACCACGCGATACAAGCCATGGCTGAGTTTGGAGAAGAGTGAGTGGTGGCCAGCTTCCCTCCTGCAAACATAAAGGATTTCTAGAAAGGGAGAAAGTTGAGAGAAGTGATGTACCTGAAAATCTGCAGAATTTGTGTTTGAATCTCTGAAAATTAACTGATGCCCAAGTGCCAGTGACTACTGAGAACGGTTGTCTTGGTTGTTGGAAGCTGGTGCACAGTGACACCTCCCATCCATTGCTGATGAACTTGCAACAGGAAACTCACCAGCACCACCAGCAACATGTCTGGGAAGAAAACACCTACCTGGAGGAAGCTTTTTAACCTGTGCCTTGGGGTTTAACCTTGGGGTTGGGCCTGCAGAAAGTCACGGACTTCTCTGCTGCATTGTCATCATTGGTAGGCTTGTGTGTGCAGTCCTCCATGAGCAGCATCTGTAGGCATGGTTCTTCATGAGCTAAAAAGGGCAGGTCTCTTCTCCAAGCCCGTATGGGTAGATACTGCACTTGCAAACCCAGGCAGAGCTGATAGCGAGGTGTGTGATGCCTTTTACAGCTTTTGCCATGCAGTCAAGTCTGGAGCTCAACCCATGAAGGCTGACTGGCACGTATGTGCCATCTTTAACAACTGGCGCCTTGCCTGGATGCCCCGGAGCTTGAAGCCTTTTGTTAGCAGCTGTGACTCCTACTTAGACCTCCTCGGCTACCATATAAGCAGCTGCCAGATGTCTGTGAAATGTGTGCTTGGTTCCTTGAAGAGGAGATGGTATCTCCATGTAGCCGTGCTTCTTGATCTGTTTGATGCTATTAACTAGAAATGCTGCTATCTTTTGTGATATTTTCTGTTTTATCTCCTGCGCACTTTTGTGTATCCAAACCACAAAAGAGCTGCTGTAGAAATTAGTCCCTTTTCTCCCTGTTATCTTAATGTGAGAGGAAATTGGTGGGGGGAGAAGGGGGAATATTCATGCCTGTGGTGTACGTTTACATCCCCACGGATGGGGGCTGGTTTGTGGTCTGCCTTTCTTCCCTCTTCCCTCATTTTCTCCAGGAGCACGGCCTTGTACATGCCATGCACTCCGACTCCTTTGGTACAGAAGTAAGGGTGCAGTCCTTGCCCCCCACCCTCCATTATTGCTGCTCAAGCCTTACAAGAGATAAATACCAGGCAGTTTTGTACCTATGGGTAGATGGTGAGCTTCATTTTTAACCCAGGAGTGCCTGTTGGGTAGAAGGGATGCTCCCACCTGGGCAGTTCTCTTGTGGATGGGGGAGATTGATCCCTCCAGGATGAGGAGACCTCAGGGCAAGCCAGGAGGGAGCCATTAGCTCCCAGGAGGGGAATATCTTGAATTCGTTTGTGGTTCTCACCCTGACACGTTGCATGTAGGCTGACTTGCCCTGGGCTGCTTGGAGAGCAGGGCTTGTTTTGCAGTGTGCCAGGGTGCTGCTGCTGCAGTTCCCCTCTGGGGTGGCTCTGCTGGAAAGGGCGGATTGTGCTGCTGCAGTCGGTGTGTGGGACTTGCAGCTGACGCAGTGCGTTTTCCAGGCTCAGCGAAGCCTGTCACTTGTTTAATAATTTAAATATAGTTATGAAGTGTCATTTGGGGCTCTTGACTTCTCTTCATTCCTTTTTTGGTGAGTTCTTAGAAAGTCAATTTTCTGAACGCGACTGTTTCATTTTTAGTCACGATAATGTCACATCTTTAGACAACTGGGGCTAGTGCTGCGTTCATCTGGCTTCAGGTCATCTGCTGGAGAAGTCAGCACTGCCATGCACCTAGCAAAACCTGAGTCTCTGTTTTACTTCAGAGATGTTCATTTGATCAGACAAGAGAGAAAAAAAAAAACCTCATTCCTTAGGCAGAGCTGGAGAAAAGGGCCTTTGTCTGGCAGGAACAGGCAGATGCTGTGGAGAGCTGCAGCCCGCAGCCCAGCTGGTCTGCAGCCAAATGCTACTTTCGAAGAGCTATCCAAAATCCGCGGCGCACCCGGATGGAAGAGCTCTCCTCTGTTTGCTTACCGTGGGGTGATGTCTATAGGTGTTTTGTGTTCCCCAAAAGCCAGGGTTATAGGCGGGAGCAAATGTCCAACCAGATCGGTGGTTAAACTCCGTGGGGCTACAACTTTCTCTGTGTAAACAGGAGCACTGATGTTTTGTTTGTCTTTTCAAGGTTCTGGGGGAATGGGAAACAGAAGATAAGGTTACATCTGTCCTAAATCCATGACTTTTTACAGAGGTTAAAATCCCGGCTGAACACATCTCTTTGCTATGTAGAGAGAACAGTTCAATACTTCAAGTGGACTCCTTGTACCAACACATGTCTACAATTAGTGCTATGGCTGCCAGTGGGGTGTGAGGGTAGCAGGAAGCTGGCAACGGAGCGGTCTACGGAGGTATTAAAAACAAAACAAAAGAAAAAAAAAGGCACGTTTTCAATGCAAGTGCTCTTTTTTTTTTTTTTTTTTTTAAGGTGAACTCTCTGGGCAAAAGATGCCAAGCTGAAAGCCACAGACAAAGAATTTCTTTCTTTTGCAAGCAAATATATATATATATATGTATATATAGGTTTTAAGGGTAAAATTCTCAGTTTCCTCCCTAAATTGCCCTTTCCTGTTCCTGAGTGCAGGGGTGGTTGCTGCCATATCAGAATTGAGGGTTATTCTATGACTTTCCAGCTCTGGAAGTGGCTGATGACTGCTAAGGTGCATGCGGAAGCAGAGAGGAGAGCAGAGGGAGGAGGAGGAGGAGGGTTGGCAACGGGAGAACGTGCTTTGAAAAGACAGAGGGAGCAGCTTAGGTGTAGGTGGAAGTTTCGAGGAGCTGGAGGCCAAACTGGTCACAGATGGTTTCTGCTATAGCTGCTGCTCAGATGCCTTTTCTTTTTTAATGCTTCAGGCAAATGGAGCTGCTTTCCATGAGACAGTTGTTTTCTTAAGGGGGGAAAAAAAAAAAAAATCAAAGTGAGCTAGCTTTAAGCGTTCACTGTAGTAGAGATGTGTATAACATATGAAAGATTCTGGTAAATCAAGTGGTGGTGTTTTTTGTAATCCCTGAGGGGGGAGAAGGCCAGATCCCTAAAATTCTCTGTTCCCTGAGTTCAGTAGCTGTGCAGTCTGACCTGTGGCAATTTTTTGAAGCTTCTCTATTGGCTGATATTCAAAGTTATATCACAGACCATTAAAAACAAGATTAAAAATTATAATGAAAGTAGAGAATAATTTTAAAAACTGATTGACCATTTATTTGCTCTCAGACAATTCTGTTGTAAATGCAAATCCTTTTCTTCCTCACAGCTTGCTGCTTCACAGCTGCATTTGAAAAGGAGAATACACAAATATTGATGAACATGTTGAACATCCTTTCTCACCCCAAGATCCTCTTTCTCTGTGATTTTGGGAAGTTGAATGTTTGTTTCCTTCTTTGCTTTTCCTAAAGCAGTTTTAGGCAAAATCTCCATTCAGAAAGGGGAAGAAAAAAAATCTAACGTACCTAACTTTAATCAAATGGAAGAAGTAGAATAATATTTGATATGAATTCTTCCATATCAAAGCAGTAATAGACAGAAGGCTAATAGAAATCTTTATTTGTGAATTTGCCAAAAATAGCCGAGTAGCCTGTGGTCATTTTGTCTTTCGGTTGAGTCTGTTAAATTAGAACATCTAAATAGTGTCAGACTGAGTCAACACTTAGGTATGGTATTTTCAAGGATGACATCCTTGGATTGGATGATGCTGGTGATAAAGTAGCTGTGTGTAGAAACCAGGGCACAAATATTGTAGCAGCCCTCTTTCAGCATCTGCTAGTCATCAGTCAGAATAATGCATGCAAGAATTAGAAAGAGGGAAATGTTCTAGCCAGCTTTAGGAAGTTATGCAAACAAATATAATTGACTTTCACCATTAGCCTGAATGAAAAGAAATGTGTAGACTGTGAAGAAAAAATTGTCCCTAAGAAAGGCACTGCTCTTTTTATAGGTTCATCCTTGACTTCTGTCGTGGTTCGGAAGCATTTCTGTCCCTTGTTTACACTTTAATGGCTGCCTAGCCTGTTTTACTCAGTGTCTTTATTAATGCACCAGGGTGTTCAACTAGTTTTGAGCATCCTTCTTCTTTCTTCTCTGTGTAGTGGGGAATTGTAGTTTATACTTTATCCTTGCAGGTGTTGGGAGGCAGCCCTGGATGTGAAGTGCTCGTGAGTCCTCGGGTATCAAAATTAAAATAAACAAGGCTTTCTAAGGTGGTCATGACCCTTTTGCTGAGTCATCTGAGAGTTTGTTTAGTAGTGTTATCATTTACAGTAAGTAAATATGAGGCTACAAATCTGCTTTGCCATTTGTAAAGGCTTTACTTTAACTAGCTTGCTATTCCAGCATAGCAACTGTGGGCCTCTGTTTATTGCCTTATGTTTAGTAAATATTTTCTTTTCCTCAGTGTCAGTCAGAATTGACTGAAGCCTTATTAATTTTGAAAGAAGGCACAGTTAGCATTCGCGAGCATCTTGGAAGAGGTTCTCGAACTTCAGGGGACTCTGTGAGAGCCGGCTATGCTCAGTGTTTCCAGCATCAGGCTTCAAGGCTTCAGGTGCTGCTGGAGCTGTGAAATGTGCGTGCATGGGGGTGTGAGCACACTGCTTCCCTCATGGGTTTATACAATATTGACTTGTTTAGTTCTTAATTTAGCCTACAGGAAGCCGAATCTTGAATTTCAGTGTTTGTTTCTGCAGGAGAGAGCAAGACGAAGAGCCAAGATCAATACTGCTTGCAAAAACAGAGCAAGTCAAACAGACTTAGACTTTTGTAGGATCATGCCCCAATCGACAAAGACTCCTATATATGATGGTAGATAATGCCTGATTGTTCGGAAAAGCTCGTTACAATTCATTGTACAAATATTTTTGTGTAAAAATAGAATTCTTTGTGTGAGTGAGATGAGCAGGAATGGTTTCTTGCAGTGCAGTTTCTTGGTCTGTCAAAGATGATGTAGTCTTGTGACACTGGAAACAAAACCAAGAAGAGATGCAGAGTTTTTGGCTATTGATGGGAACTACGTTGGAGTCTCAAGGAAGTAGATTGCGAGATTTGGTTTGTGCTCATTTTGAATAAGAAACAAACACAGTTATCCTATTACATACTGCCATAACATGTGCTGTCAGTGTAATGAATTCAGTGTAACAGATAAAGTGGTAATTAGTACTGGCTGTCAGGAGCTTTAGCTCTGGGCCCTAGAAGCTGGATGTGGGCTCTAGTCCTAGGTGGAATGCAACTTCTAAAATAGATACATAAATCAGCCAGGAAACCCGTTTTATAGCAAATGCGTTAATTGCTTGGCTGGGGATGTGCATGGACCCGTTTTCCTACAGCGCGCTGTATGTTCTGCACAGCTAAAATAGTCGTACGTGGTGTCGGAGTCTGTGTCTGAGTGCGTTTCCTTTTTTTTCTCTGCTTCAGTGAACATCAACCCAATATATTCTACTCCACACACAGAATGTTCTGGTGATAAATCCTGCAGGATCTTTCGCACTGTCTGGGTGAAATGTGTTTTCCCATTTTTGGTGGCATGCTGTAGTGAGTACCTTTGCGGCGGGGTGGGGGGGAGGCTGCTTCAGGACATGACTGCCATAGTTCTAGTTTGTGTTTTCATTGCAAGTTAATCACAGGCTCTTCTGTTTTAATGTATGCCTCTGAGAGGACTTTTGTTCTAGCTGTAGCTCTTCAGCTTGAAGTACTGATTGGAGGAGGTCGTTAGGCAGGGCTGGTAGATCCTCCTGCTGACTGGCACGGATGCCCAGTGCAGATACTGGAATTGTTCTGATCAATGCTCTCCTGTTGTTGGCGTGACAGACAGGCAAGGAGATAAACTTTTCCCCCCCTTTTTATCTCCACAGCACTTCACAGAGTTCCTGGATGAGTTTTCACCCGATGTCCTAGGCCAGCTCTTAAATGATCCCTTCTTGTCCGAGAAGAATGAAATAATGGAGGTGGAACTGTCTCCGGCGTCCCCAGCGCCCCTCATCCAGGCAGAACACAGCTACTCCCTCTGCGGGGACTCTCGACCCCAGTCTCCCTTGACCCACATCTCGACCGATGACAACTTCAATGAAGGTAGTACACACTGAGCCCTTGTTCCTTTGTCCTGATGATGCGCTAATGAAATGTTCTTGGTGGGGTGATGGTGTGCTAAGGGTGCATGTGAACGCTCTTTGCTAATTGATATACAGACAATGAAATCACAGAAGGGATTTGTTTGTTTTAAGTCTGCAGGCATTGTGAATAAAGAAACTTGTCCATAGACAGGAAAACTGTGCTCAGCAGAAGTTACTAACTTTGCCCTGTAAACATTTTGAATTAGAAGTGAAGTGCCCATCAAAAAGAACTGGGAGAAGGGCCAGAAATACACTTGTTTCCATGTATCTATCTGAATCTGTGGTTGTTGAAAATAAATAGAGAGTGATAAACCAAATGAGTCAAATGAGGACCACCATGAAGTCTGGGTACTGTAGAACATGACATGTAAGGAAAGGGTGAGATGGGTTTTGTTTGGTCTTCTGGAGGAAAGGCAAAGAGGGGATCTTATTGCTGTCTATGGCTATCATCTGATGAAAGGATGCAGACAAAACAAAGCTGGACTCCTCTGGGATACATAGTGATAGCACAAGAGGTAATGGTTGCCAGTTGCAAGAAAGGGAATTCCAGTTGGGTGTTAGGAAAATCATTTTCACCGTGAGAGTGGGTCAGACATTTGAACAGGTGTCCAGAGAAGCTGTGAAGTCCTCATCCATGGAGATATTCAAAACTGAGCTAGGCAAGGCCCTGAGCAACCTGATCCAAATTGTCCATACTCTGAATGAGGAGTTGGGCAAGATGGTCTCCAGAGGACCTTTCAAAGCTACATAATTTCAGGTTTATTAAAAACAAACAAACAAACCTTTTAAACTACACTTATTTTTCAGTAGTGAGTATCTGGAGCTTTCTGGTATCCCAAAATGAAAATCAGGTCATCTTATTTGTGTTTCTAAATACACATGTAGGAATGTAACTTCAGATGCTGCCCCAGTCTTAAAACCTGTCTTGCTGAAGTCCTACATTTTTTTTCCTTTTTATAAAATAAAAAAGAAGGCAAAGAAAAAAATAATCCCCATCAAGAAGTAATTCGTGATCTTGTAAAGATGTAACTGCAATTTTATGGATTCTGTGGTTGTGGGAAACGGTGATGCATGGAAAATGATGAAAACCAACAGCATTTTTTAGCAGTTATCTTTAATTCAGGAGTTATAAACATCGGGAGGGGAAAAAAGGGAAATGCAGGAATGGTGGGAGGAAGAGATCCAACCTGCTCGTTCTGGCGTGAAGATGCCTGCTGGCAGGAAGGGGAGTTCAAGGTAAAAGCTAGTGGTTGGCAGAGGAGCATGGCCATGAATATCTGGTAACGATTAGGAATAATGGCCATGGCAGACTTTCACTCCTAATAATTGGTTTATGTCTTCAACATCAGCTTTACAGTGAAAAGCAGTAGAGTACTAAGCTGCATCACAATAAAAGGGAGAGGGATGAGTGCCTATGTCTGAGCATTAACAAGCTAAGCTGTTTATGAAGATCCACCAGGACATGAGTTTTCAACGGCTGACAGTTTTGTAGTCCAAAGCGCTCTCTTAAAACAAGATGCGGTCTGTTAGAGATTTCACAAGAGGACAATTAATAAAACCTGTGAGAAGGCTTTTCAATGTGAGACAGGGTTTTTGGAGAGGATCTTGAAACATCATCTACATAAAGCCTTCCCATTTTATATTTCCTGTTTTATGTGAATATCTTTAAATTAAAACATGCAGAAGATATTAATTGTGGCAGGCGAAACAAGCACAAGAAACTTCAGAAACCAAGCTTCTCTTAATAGGGAGAAGCTTCAAACTAGGCTAAAAGTGAGGAGAGTTTCCTTTGGGGAAAAATCCTGAAGAAATTCATACTGCTGAGACCACTGGGTAATTAATAGAGCTCTAGTGAAATGATGTTTTAAAAAGCCAAGAAACATTAACAAGTGGGTTTAAAAATAGAAAATGAATGGAAAGCATTTCATCTTCTATTCACTCCGCAGAGTGTTTCATAAGAGAGGAGGAGGAGGAGGAGTTGTTCTTGGTGTTTGGGATTTTATTTAATCTTAACCCTAGAATCACGCTTACGACCTTTCAATACCTATGAACTTCAAAACAGTGAAGCTCAGAGAAATACTTGAGGAAACTGCAGAATTACAGTTAACATGGCTGTCTGATAGATATTCAAAGGCATCACCCTGATGATTTTTCAGTCCTTGAGTCTGTGAGAGCAGGAGAGGGGGATTTTGTGGGTGTCAATACTGCAGGGCTTGACACTGGAGATTGAAAGCATCTCTGTTGTTAGATGGCGGAGGTACACAGTGCTCCTGACAACTCTGGTGAATGTCAGTCCTCTTGGTGAAGTAAGGGGACAAATACTGGAAGCACCAATGTCCTTTTGGGGAGCAGGAGGTACAGGGTGTGGAGGGGGAAGTCCATGATCTCCCACTGCTGGGGAACTGGGAGTGGTTTTGTGGAGTGGCAGGGGCTGAGGAATGAGGTTGGCTGAGGAACTCATATAAAGAACATGCAAAAAATTTACGTTCTCCAAATAACCACCCCACTGGGCAGACTGGTGAGCTCTTACAGCTGTCGTGTTTTCATGGTTTTTCCATGGTAAGGCTCATGATTCTGCAGGACCCTGCCCTGCAGGACTGGGAGCAGAAGCAGGCTAGTGAGGAGGCTCACGTATGACACTTGCATGCGTGTGTGCACACGTGCTATGGACGCATGTGCTGTGGACCTGCGTGCCTGCGGTCAGCAGCAGTGCGAGGAGGAGGAGGACGGCACAGAGCAGTTAAGCAGAGTCTGGATGCCATTTCAGAGCTTCGCCCTTAGCTCTAGAGGACTAAGGGCCTGGCGTTGTTTGCACGTGGCAAACGGGCCTTGTTCTCGCTTTGCAGTGAAGTCAATAACGCGATGTTTCTTCTTTGTAACTCTCTCAGCAGTAGTCCTGGCAGTGAGGGCTGGTGGGTTGTTTCCTAGGGTGTGCAGAAATGCCATCCCCTCCTAGGCCAGTGGGCGTTTATGGGCAGGCAAAGACAGGGTAAGTGCGAGGAGGGGGAAACCCCAGGATTTTCTAGGGCCAGGCCCCTTAGCCCATATGGCTGGATAACGCGTATTTGGAAGTGGCGCCTTACTGTCACTGTCACACCAGCAGTTACTCTGTTAGCGTGACCTGGAGCTGCAAGCTCCTTTCAGCAAAGGCAACTTTTCAGGTGCTGTGTGCTAGTGTATGTTGAGATGGAAGCTGGCACCCCATGTCACTTCTAACTTGGTGCACGTTACTTGCGTGGTGCTAATCGGCTGCTCAACCCTCGGGTGCCATTTCTGTGCCAGGAGCGGGCAGGAGGCCGTCTGCGACGATGTGGGACGGGGTGGCTTGTACCACACGGGTCTGGTGTCCTAAAGGGAAATGTATCTGCCTGCCTTTAAAAATAGCCTTAAAAACTGACGTTTGTTTCCATGGCGACAGGCCTGTTGGAGATGGCGGGGAGGCAGGAATGACAGTTGGGGGTGTGTGGCCCGTCCTGGGGCAGGGTCCTGCCGTCTGTGTGGGCTCAGGGTGACCCCAGCAGTCGGTCCCAGCCCCGCAGCGCTGGGGCCAGTGTGCTGCCACCCGGCCGGCCGCAGGTCGTGTTCATCCGCTACCTGCCTTTCTGCCCTCCTCCTTCAGTCCGTGCCAGCCTGTTGCAGGAGGGAATTGGATTTTGGGAGTTGTCTCCATCTGATTCAATGGCACCCAATGTCTGCAGCGGTTTTCATCTATGTATTCACGAGTGCGGGGTCCCAGAGCCCCAGAGTAGGGGGAGGCTGAGGAAAAGGCTGTCTTGTTAGGCACACGATCTTCAAGACAGGTTTAAGCCATTCAGTGTCCATTTCCATCTTCTGTTTTTTCCCTCGCCAAGTCTCTGACAGCCTTACTGAAAATGTTATTTAATGTTTCCTTTCAGCCCCTTGATGTGGAGTGAACGATCACTCTGACTCTCTGAGCACCTTCTTGCCCACTGTTCCAGGGGAGCAGTGAACTTCTGCCATGGGCCATTCTTGTTGGCCACTACCTGGCTGTTACCGCAATTTCTACAATCACTAAATTGACCTATTGATGTAATTGTAAATCTTAGATAAAGTTTTTTTAAAAGTGCTTGAAGTGTAAAACCTGGCAAATTCATAAGCCTGTGTTTAACTCTTCCGAGAAATCCTGTTGACCTCAGGGTGAGAACACGTTTAATTGTCTATAAGATCAGGGTCCCAACACCAGTTTTCCCTGGTTATTCACTCTTCTGACTTCACCGTATTGAGGCTATTTCCCCAGCTTTGTGCTGAAGAACTTTTCTGAATACTTGCAGTTGCTAGTGTGGGGTCTCTGAAGGTGTCAGTCGTTACATCTCCAGCTTATGAAAGCATTGGCAAGAGTCACTATTTTAAAGCAGATGTGTGCAAGACGTCTGGCATTTAGTTGTTTGGTTTCCCCCCCTGAGAATCTATTCTTACATTTAATTTTGCGTAAACTTTTAAGACTAAAGATACTAGAGAGAGAGAGATTTATAGGCCTGACCTGCTTGCTTGCAGCTGGCTGACCATGAACTTTTGTTTGCCTGAACTGGTGAATAAAGTATCTGGCCTGGGGAGGGCTCCAGCCTGTAACATGGAAAAGGAGGCTGTGTCCCATGTAGCGATGATCCACACCAGTTGCGCTGCCGCCTCCCTCACAGCAGGTTTCTGCTTTCTAGTTGTGAAACCTGGGGTTTTCGAGACAACTGCAGAGTAGCTGTGGGGAAGCACAGTGGGTAGTTGTGAAGTGGAAAATGCTTGGAAGGAAACGAAGAAGCTGGGAGGGGAGGCGGAGAATAGAGCTGATGGATAAGGGACACCTCTGGCTGTGCATCAGGGCCTTTTGGGGCGCAGATTCACTTCTGACAGTTGCAAACAGTTAGGGAAAAAAAGCTTTATTTTCTATTATGGTTGGTGCCTGTCTGTCTTCAGTTTTCCAGCCTCTGTAGCCTTTTGGAAAGGGAGGTCTGTGGGTCAGACAGCCAGGAGCAAGGCAAGACCTGAGTTTCAGTAGGGACTATGGTTAGCCTCCTGTGTGACTTGAGATGCAAGTGTAGGGTCCTTCCCTGCCCTCCCGTGCTTCATCTTCTCAGATGTAAGCACAAACTCTAGGATAGTGGCTGCCCTTTGTTTTAGATGTGTGAGATCCATAGGCAAGAACCGAGTACAAGTAATACTGAGGGGCTGGTATGCAGCAGGAATGTGGAGGCAGAGGCTGCAGCATCTGCGTAGGACTCTTCGTCCTCTGGGATCGGCTCAAGTGGTGAGGGTGGTTCATGGTGGGTGGGTATTTAGTTTTTCTGTGTGTTTTTTAGTTTGCAAGCCTGACAGAGCAGAGACAGTGGACAGCCAACTAGTCATTTGTACGGTTTCTCTCCTCAAATTGTGGCCAGGTGGCTGGGTGCGTTCCTTTCCCCGTCCCCCGAGGGCTCTGCTTTTGAGACTGGTCTTGGTCCCCACCTGCCCCTCCTGTTCGTGCTTTCCTGCTCAGGAATGCTTTGAAGTTACTTTTGGATTTGAAGTGGCTTGCCTCGGCTAAAGGTTTGACAGAGTGATTGCAGAAATGGTATGTTTCTATTTTATGCCAAAACTGGGGCTGGCCCCAGAATGTAACCTGTATTGTTACTGGGTTTTTTAGTGCTGAGGTTATGTTTTCCTGTAATGTGCTTTTAAAACTTAAATTTTCTTTTTTAAACTTCAACTCCATCTCTCTGCATGGTTTGAAAAAGAAAAAAACAAACAAGAAACCCAAAATGAACAAAACCCCCAAAATCATTATATACGGCTCCCACGCCTCCAGAGCAAATAGCCCTTTAACGATAGCCCTTTGACGAGAAATCCAGCCCTCCTTTCAGGCAGTGCTTTGTACAGGAAAATGCTTGCTTGTGTATGCAGTCCACAAGCAGTAATCAGTGTCATGTGCTGTCTCTTCATGTAGAAGCATCTGTGGACTTGAGGCTCAGGGTGGTCTTCATACATTTTATATGTATACATATATATATATACACACACATAATATATTTATTATGTATAGTAGGTTATATTACATATCCTATTTTTATTTTTTTATGTAGGCCATATATAGAGAGAGATGTGTTGTCCTGCTTCTGTCCATTTTTCTCCAAATACTGAATCAATGAAATGTGAACAATGAAAATAGAACCCCCTCTGCCCTGACTTTAAAGAAAATGGAATTGGACAAAGAAATGTTTTGAAAAGATGCTGACAAAGCCATACTGATAATCTTTGCAAGTACATTCCAATGCAACTTTTTTCCTGTGTGGGTTTTTTATTTTTGTGTGTTTGTTTAAGAGGTGGGGAGGAAGCCATTTGGTGGTGATAGCCTGTATTTGACTGATTTTTTATGTGGAAGGGTAGCAGTCAGTCCTTGTCAGAATCTGCAGTTTTAAAGGATGAGAAGACTTCTGAACTTTTATATGTCCAAGGTCCAAAATCTCAGTAGGTCACTCTGAATCAAGCCTTTAACTTCTACTTGGGCAGCAGTGTGCCTGAAAAACGTCGGTTTTGATTTAGAGATGGGCATTTTGGTGATTACTTATGCTTACTGTTAATAATTGACAACTTTATTTGCAGTCAGACCTCCTTTAGCTTCCTGTTCCACATATGAGATCTCTTTATGGCCTTTTCCCCTGCTGGAGTAAAGAACCATCTGCTCACGGAAACCTCTTTCCCCCGGTGCTTGTAGGCTGTGATTAAGTTCCCTCTTGATTTCTGCTTGGATACAGCTTAAATGAAGTGCACTTCTTTGCTGTTTCCCTATATGGGATATCTTCTGGACATTGAACTATTCTTGCAGTTCCTTTCTAAACAAAGGACCATTTTCAGTTCCTTTTCAGAATTCTGTGTAAAGTGACCAAAGGAGCTGATTTCCCAGAAGTAGTTTCCCTAATGATGAATGTTAGGGGAATACTCTTCCTGCTTCCAGTCTTGCTGTTTCTGAAACCAGTGATCTCGTTCTCTTTTAGCTGTAGTGTTGCACTGGGAGTTGATGCTCAGTTATTTGCTGCGAGCATTGAGGTCTTTTAATGTGCTTCAAAGCCTGATTGCTGCTGTAATATGGACATGCCTTCACAATATCTGTGTGGGGAGAAAAATTCAGAAGGGTGAGAGAGAACTGTTTTATTTTAACACAGTGCTTCTGTGGATAATTTTCACATATCTTATAAAAAAACAAAACAAAAAACCTCACACAATTTTTTATAGGACATTTAATAGTATCCAATGTTAAGGCTGTAAATCCAAGCTGCCACCTCAGTCTGTGCCTCACTCCCATATATATAAAGGATGATGCTATAAAAATAACATTTTTCTACCCCTAAGCAAAATAATTAAAAACATCACAGACTGTATCCCAGCTGACAGCTATGCTTGTGTAAAGTCTTAGGCTGAAGAGAGGTTAGAGCAGAACCTGTAACCCCAGAACATCTCCTGGCTGGTTTTATCTGACAAGATGATTCTGACTGAAAACTGTCAAATTCCCCGCAGGAAAGAGGGTATTGAACCTGGTTCATTTAGGTATGGGGTGAACAATGTGTCCCTGTTTCTATCTTAGCAACTTTGATAGTGATACAAATAAGCTGTGGGTTTTAGATGGACTGTGTGCCGCTCAAAGGGGAGATGAAGGTACGACGGGTGATCCTTTGTTAGAAGAAAAGCTACTTCGGCTGTGTGTCTCGATGACTATGTATCACTGATGCTCATCTTTGCCCATTTATTTAATTTTCCCTTCCTGGCACTTTAAAAAGGACCCCAATGTTTGGTAGTCAAACAGTATCCCCTTTGTCGAGGCCGTTTCAAGGGCTTCGGTTTCATTATTTGTGGTGGGAGTGTATGTGCACACTGGGAGGGGGAAATGCCATCTGGAAAATCTGTAAGAGAAACTGTTTGTCGATGAATGTGGGCTCTCACCTCACGGAAGAGAGGAGGGGTAACAGCAGTGGCATTGGAGTTCAGCATTTCAGGCATGATTAACGGGGCTTGTGTCTGCCAGGGGGTGTTACGTGAGCCCAGAGCTGGGCACCGGGGACGGTGTGAGCCGAGGGGGAAGACAAGAAAGCAATTATTTCTCCAGCAGGGTCTAGCGTGCCTTTGGGAGGGTGAGGGCTCAGATTGCAGAGCTGGGGGGATGCTGAACTTCCCTGTGAGTGGCATGTCCAGCAGCATGCCCAGAATGTGTGCATCAGCAGAGGCCCTTTCAGGTTCATGGGGGGCGTTTCTGCCGACAGCGAGCGAGAGGCCGTTTCCCCCACAAACAAGTTGTGAGCCTCTTCCAGGAGGTGTTTTCCCCTTGCAGTTAGCTGGCTCCCAGTTTGCAGCTGTGTTTCTGTGATGTAGACCTATTGAGCACCCTTGAATCCCACTGCTAGCTGTATAGGGGTGGTGACCTCAGAGGTAGGATCCAGGCAAGGACCGAACACTTGTCCAAAGTACAGCTCTGCAAATGTGGACCCTTGGTGCAGAGTCTGAGCCAACATACTGTTGTACATGGCACGGCTGTGCAGAAGCCATGTGGGCTGTCCATCCAAGCCCTGTGGTTCATGATGTCAGTAAAAGGTCTGTCATGGACCAAAAGGAATTAGTTGAAGCCGTTTTTCTCAAATCCATAACACAGCTGAAGAGAGGGGTTATTTAAATACACGTGGCTGGAGAACAGTGTGTCTCATTAGGGATCTTCTTGTGTTACCCTGTCCAGAGATGTCT
Organism: Nipponia nippon; assembly: GCF_047370975.1. Classification (NCBI taxonomy): domain Eukaryota; kingdom Metazoa; phylum Chordata; class Aves; order Pelecaniformes; family Threskiornithidae; genus Nipponia; species Nipponia nippon. The sequence continues at coordinate 64,874,168 of NW_028262347.1, forward strand.
CTTCTGATGCCTGTGCAAAGCAATTTGGTAGTCTGTTGTGGTCTCCTTAAGTTTCCAGTTTTGTCTCTCTGTAGCTGTTTTATCTGTTGCTTGGACAGTGACCTTCAAGGAGGTGAGGACTGCCTCTTCATTCTGCTTATACCTGTAAGGATATCCCTTGGTGCTTCTACAGGTCTTATTTGCAGGCTTGTTTCAAATGACATGCAGTGCATGCGTCTGTTTTCTGTGTGATTATGATCTGCCGTGGTGGTAATGGTGGTATGGGTTGTTTTTTTTTCCCTCAAGATTAGGTTCAGTGGTACACCCCTCGTGGGTTTGTTTGCCTAGTGGTGCTGCCTTCCTTTCTACTGCAGGGGAAAAAAAGGTGAAAATCATGTTTCTCTGAATAGTTGCATTCTCTTTACTTGGGGGTTGAGGGAGAGATACAGAGTGCACCTCTAAAATAATTTATTTTAAAATACACAGCAAGTCACTAATGCAACTTGATTATCCATGCAAAAAGTGTCTCAGTTAAACTCTTTAATGAATAGTTCTGAAATGAATGTGGGGAGCAAAGGAGATCTTTTTAGTTACTTTGTAAGCTCTGTTTCTCTGTACGTCTATCACAGAGAGTGAAATTTAGTCAATATTGGAGATTTACTTTTCTCAGGAAAGGCAATGGTATGTTGGACAAGATTGAAAAATTAGTTGGATAGAATAATATTGCATAGAAATAATTAAAAAAAGGAAAGCAAAACTCTCTGGGAGCTCTAATATTAAAAACACAGTACAGTTGAAGTAAGCATTTTTGACCATGTTTTCCACTTTTCCTACCCTGCCTTCCCATAATATTATATGGAACAAAGAAAGAAGCAAAATGTTGCAGTTCTTCAGGGAAGTATGAGTATCCTA